>NW_026652281.1:21166890-21413476 GCF_009828535.3 Hylobates moloch
TTAATGTTTATACTATTTACATTTATATGTGACATACGTATTTGATCTTTTTTTGCCATTTTGTTTTATGCCTTCTGTTTTCAATACCTTTTTAGATTTTAATATTTTACTCTATTGATGTGTTTTGTTTACTTTTGTGTGCCCATGCTTTTCCTACCAATTTGGAAGTTTGTTTTTTTTTTTCCTCAGTGGATTTATAACTTGATATAATTTACTTAAATTTTTATTCCTTTATCAACTTTAGACAGCATCTATAAAAATGTAAATTTTTACAGTAAAAATGAAGAATTAATATACTATCTCAAAATTCCCACTGAGATGAGGAATTCACCAAACTGTACCATTGGATTTTTGGTGGCTATAATGTATACATTACAGTATGTATGAACTTAGACAACTAATTTGAATGTGTATTACAGCTTCCATACACATTCAAATTAGTTGTACTTTTCCAAACAAGGGATTATTAATAAGACTTCTTAGGAAGTTCAGCCTATCTTTGGAGAACTCTGAGTTTTAGAGAACTCACTGCCTGATATGATTAGAAGAAAACAATACATCTTCTCATGGCTTCCTCCCTTGACCATGTCCAGTTTGCTCTGCTCTCAGCAACACTTCTCCACAGATAGAAGATCTGGGTTATGGCTGTTGTCTAAGTTCATGAAAAGTAATGAAGCACAAGGGATCAAATATAGCTTACCAATCCATATTTAAACTAAAGTCGATTTATTTGTCTACTCTTGGTGGCTAACATAAAGTTAATTCTTAGTTAACATTTGTTAAATTAAGAACAAAAGAGTCATCTGTAGAGATTCTGCAGTATATCCATACTGTAATGTATACTTTGCTAATAAGTAATTCTTATACTTGCTTTTTTATTTTTACAGTAAATGTCAGTTACCTTGTACCTATGTTTCACAATGTTGTTTCTGAAATTATGTATCATTCTTATATCTTTAAGAACAGAGTCAAAATTTGTGACAAATGAAATAATGTGGATTTGATAAAGGAGAGAACTTCTCTTTGGTTAAGAAAAGAAGGAACAGGCTGGGTGCGGTGGCTCACGCCTGTAATCCCAGCACTTTGGGAGGCTGAGGTGGGCAGATCACGAGGTCAGGAGATCAAGACCATCCTGGCTAACACGGTGAAACCCTGTCTCTACTAAAAATACAAAAAAATTAGCTGGGCGTGGTGGCGGGCGCCTGTAGTCCCAGCTACTTGAGAGGCTGAGGCAGGAGAATGGCGTGAACCCAGGAGGTAGAGCTTGCAATGAGCCGAGATCTCACCACTGCACTCCAGCCTGGGCGACAGAGTGAGACTCTGTCAAAAAAAAAAAAAAAAAAGAAGGAATAAACATAAGGAAATACATTTTTAAAAATAAATTACCTTTCACATTTGACCTTAGTCATCAACTAATATCATGGTTTATAACATCACATTAATTCGTGTTAAAAAGATTCACTTCTAAAATGGCAGTAACATAGTTGCTACGGTTTAAATGTGGCCCCCAAAAAGCATGTGTGGGAAACTTAATCCCCAATGCAACAGTGTTGGGAGGTGTTTAGGTTATGAGGGCTTCTCCTTCATGAATGAATTAATGCTGATTATAAAAAGGCTGGAGGTAGGGGGAACCAGGGGACAGAGAGAGATTTGTTAAAGGATACAATATTATAGCGAGGTAGGAATAATCAGCTCTAGTGTTCCATAGCACTATAGGATGACTATAGTTAACAGTAGTATATTTTTGCCAATAGCCAGAATAGAGGATATTAAAAGTTCCCAACCCAAAAAAGTGATACATTTTTGAGACAATGGATACGTTTTATTCCTTGATTAGATCAATACACATTGTGTGTATCAAAACATCACCGTGTATCTTATAAATATATACAATTAGTATGTGTTAATTAAACATTTTTTAAAATCTTTTTGGGGCAGGGGTGGGGAGGTAGCTTATTAAAAATGCAGGTACTGGCCCCATCCCTAGTGAGTCTGAGAGATTTCGTGGCTGGAGGACAGAGGAAATGGGCTGGAACGGTAAAACTGAAAGCAGAGGTGATTCTGTTTGTGAAAACAGATTCACAGACTAGGTGCCTAGGCCAGAAAGGCATGAAGAAGAAGGCAGGAAACAGACAGGAGACAGGTTCTACACTCACGTTAAGGAAGGAGGAATGTTAAGGAGGGTAGGTTTTTGTTTCTGGAGGACTTTGCAGAACTAGGCAGCCCTAAATTCTGTGAATATTTTTTCTACCCATACCTTTGAGGTAGTATTTAATGAAGTTAAATATTTCAATCTAGAGGGTAGACCTAAGGTGACTTTGATCATGACACTCAATAAATGAGATGGTTATCACTTCAGATTTATGGAGAAGTGATAGTTGTTACCCTCAAGCTCTAATGCTGCTCCTGCAGCCAGTTTTGATACTATGTGAGCCCCAGGTGTCAGAGCATCCTTCACCATATACTACAGCTTGGCCTCACTTTTTACAATGAGAAGATGGGTATGTTAATTTGTTCCACTATAGTAACCATATATATATGTATATATGGATATACACATATATATGTAAGATTAATAAATAAGATGAATGCACTCTGTTATATATAAATACATATTTAGGTATCTTATAACATCATCTTGTATATCTTAAATATACACAATAAAATTTATTTTTAAATAATGTTAATATAAACTAAAAATAAACTTCTAAGGCCCCCAACCATCTGAATGGACTCCTTCCTTGGTCAGGCACTGTAAAATGTAACCTGAAAGACTGGTTCAGGCAGTGATAAAAAGCAGGGGTCAGATATGCCTCATTATACTCCTCTAGCGTTAACATCAAACAGAATTAAGTCTGATAAGAAACATATACAATTTATTCTCTCTGAAGCCTGTTACCTGGAGGTAGCATGATAAAAGTTTTATCTCAAGGATAAAACTTTGGTCACCACAACCTCTTTCAACCAATGAAAATAGAAATATTTTAAATTTACTTATGACCTGGAAGTCCTCCCCACTTTCAAGTTGTCCCACCTTTTGGACTGAACCACTGTACACCATGTGTATTTTATTGATGTCTCATGTCTCCCTAAGATGTACAAAATCAAGCTGTGCCCTGACCACCTTGGGCACATGTTCTCAGAGTCTCCTGAGGGCTGTATCATGGGCCAGGGTCACTCATATTTGGCTCAGAATAAGTCTCTTAAAATATATTACAGAGTTTGACTCTTTTCATTGACATTAAATAAATTAATTAAATTGAAGGCTAAGGCTGTGGCTGCGAATTCGATCTCTTGCTCTCTCTTGCCCTCTCTTTGCTCTTCTGCCAAGTTATGATGCAGCAAGATGGTCCTCACCAGATGCCAGTGCCTGACTTTGGGCTCCCCAGCATCCAGAAGAGCGAGAAATCAAGTTCTATTATTTATAAGTTACTCGGTCTCATGTGTTCTGTTATAGCAGCACAAAATGGACTAAGGCAACAGATAACTCATTTAATATATTTTTAACTGTTTTGTTCTTTGTTTTACAATTTAAACACAAAATGTTTACACTTCACACATCGATCTTCCACCCTCACCCTCCTATGCACATACATATGCACACACACACACACACACACACACACACACATATTTGTCTCTGATTATTCCTTTTCTTAATGCACTCAGTGTTTTAACCACAGAGATCTTGACAAAAGTAGGCTAGCAAAAGGGTCTATGAGTCTGAAGGGCTTTATTGTTCTTTTCCCAGTAGTTATTTTTAACAATATATTTAACTAATAATCAAATAGAGGAGTCAAAGATAAGGAAGGTAGTCTCCTAAATCCTCTTTTCCAATGTTGGTCTTTCTGCCTGATGAAAGGGCCATATGTAAGTGCCCACTGTAATATGCAACCACTCTAATTTTCCTGCCCTAAACCTCGAACCAAATGCTTTTTTATTATTATTCTACTTTTTGCCAATTAACACCGTCCCCCATCTCACCCCCATTAATTTCTTATGCTCATAGGCACCAGCAAAAGGCTTTGTAGGAGATTTTGCCTTAGGTATATTTGTCCATCTAATAAGAGAACCTCTCCTTATTCTGGGGACAGAGGATGGTGGGGAGAGAGAGAGAAAAAGAAACATAAGAAAGAGAAAGAAACACATGAAAGAGAAATTTTAAAAACTTTTTATTAAATGCATTGCCTACATGTTGATGTCTATTACCAGACATTTAAGTCTTCCCTACTCCATCTTGTATCAACCTCTGAAAATTTCAAATAAGAAAACTAGACCTTTGTTCATTGTATGGAATGGGAATCTACTAACAACTTGCTCTTTTCTTCTTTTCTTTTCTTTCTTTTCTTTTTTAAGATGGTGTTTCACTCTTGTTACCCAGGCTGGAGTGCAATGACGCAATCTCGGCTCAGGGCCATCTCTGCCTCCCGAGTTCCAGCGATTCTTCTGCCTCAGCCTCCTGAGTAGCTGGGATTACAGGCGCCCACCACTGTGCCTGGCTAATTTTTATATTTTTAGTAGAGACAGGGTTTCACCATGTTGGCCAGGATGGTCTCAAACTCCCAACCTCAGGCGATCCCCCCACCTTGGCCTCCCAAAGTGCTGGGATTACAGGCGTGAGCCATCTCACTCATCCTGCTCTTTTCTTTTAAGGTGAAAACATTTATAGATAGATTGGCACTAAATCTTTCAGATGGTAATTTCGCTACAAGCATCAGATACTTTAGACTTTTGTGTGTCCCTTGAGCCATAAATGGCACTTTTAAACATTTTTCCTAAGGAGATAATTAAAGCTAAACAAATGTGTTATAGTACTGTCTTATTAATGCTGAAAAATTAGAAGCAACATAAATATCCAAAGAGACATCACTAAATAAAGTATATGGTAAATATATAGAAGAGACTAATAAAAGCTATTACAAATATAGAAGAATATTTAATAACATTTAATGATAAAGAAAACTGTTCAATGAGAAAAGATTTCAAGACAGAGCACACAGTATGATCTTTGTGTTGTTTGTTTAAGGAGAACAAAATGTTATTTGTTGCTGTCTCTGGAAGGCAATTTTATGTTCCTTTATCTGGATTAAAATAATTCACAATGGGTATGTACTGAATTGGTAAATAAAAATAATTATAAACAGTCGTTGAAAAAAATAACAAGATGAATGCATTAGGGTTTATAACATATTCTAAGTACAGGTAAATAATTTTCTCTTATGTTTTAACCAGTTTATCACCCCAACAAATGTTTACCAGTCTTACAATTGATTTGACAGTACAGACTATCCCGTACTTCCGATGGTTTGACTTAAGATTTTTCAGCTTTTGGCCGGGCGCGGTGGCTCACGCTTGTAATCTCAGCACTTTGGGAGGCCGAGGCGGGCGGATCACGAGGTCAGGAGATCGAGACCACGGTGAAACCCCGTCTCTACTAAAAATACAAAAAAATTAGCCAGGCGTAGTGGCGAGCGCCTGTAGTCCCAGCTACTCGGAGAGGCTGAGGCAGGAGAATGGCGTGAACCTAGGAGGCGGAGCTTGCAGTGAGCCGAGAGCACGCCACTGCACTCCAGCCTGGGCGACAGAGCAAGACTCCGTCTCAAAAAAAAAAAAAAAAAAAAGATTTTTCAGCTTTTACGATGGTGCAAAAGCAGTACACATTCAGTAGTAACGGTACTTTGAGTACTAATACAACCACTCTGTTTTTCACTTTCAGTACAATATTCAATGAATTACATGAGATATTCAATGTTTTATTATAAAATCAACTTTGTGTTAGATGATTTTGCCCAACTCTAGGCTAATGTAAGTGTTCTGAGCACATATAACATAGGCAAGGCTATGCTACGATGTTTGGTAGGTTAGATGTATTAAATGCATTTTTAACTTCTTATGATATTTTCAGCTTCCAATGGGTTTATCAGGATGTAACTCCATCATAAGTTGGGGAGCATCTGTATGTGCTCTAAATCATGAGTCCTATGAAGCATCATCAATCATAACGCTATGGGGATACAGAATCACTTTTATATAAGCTCTTGGAAGCTGTTACCTCTCTCTCAATGACCTAAGGTTCCACGTCCATTCTTTTTTTTAATTTTAAAAAATTTTTTTTTTATTATTATACTTTAGGTTTTAGGGTACATGTGCACAATGTGCAGGTTTGTTACATATGTATCCATGTGCCATGTTGGTTTGCTGCACCCATTAACTCGTCATTTAGCATTAGGTATATCTCCTAATGCTGTCCCTCCCCCCTCCCCCAACCCCACAACAGTCCCCGGAGTGTGATGTTCCCCTTCCTGTGTCCATGAGTTCTCACTGTTCAATTCCCACCTATGAGTGAGAACATGCGGTGTTTGGTTTTTTTGTCCTTGCGATAGTTTACTGAGAATGATGGTTTCCAGTTTCATCCATGTCCCTACAAAGGACATGAACTCATCACTTTTTATGGCTGCATAGTATTCCATGCTGTATATGTGCCACATTTTCTTAATCCAGTCTATCGTTGTTGGACATTTGGGTTGGTTCCAAGTCTTTGCTATTGTGAATAGTGCCGCAATAAACATACGTGTGCAAGTGTCTTTATAGCAGCATGATTTATAGTCCTTTGGGTATATACCCAGTAATGGGATGGCTGGGTCAAATGGTATTTCTACTTCTAGATCCCTGAGGAATCGCCACACTGACTTCCACAATGGTTGAACTAGTTTACAGTCCCACCAACAGTGTAAAAGTGTTCCTATTTCTCCACATCCTCTCCAGCACTTGTTGTTTCCTGACTTTTTAATGATGGCCATTCTAACTGGTGTGAGATGGTATCTCATTGTGGTTTTGATTTGCATTTCTCTGATGGCCAGTGATGATGAGCATTTTTGCAAGTGTTTTTTGGCTGCATAAATTTCTTCTTTTGAGAAGTGTCTGTTCATATCCTTCGCCCACTTTTTGATGGGGTTGTTTGGATTTTCTTGTAAATTTGTTTGAGTTCATTGTAGATTCTGGATATTAGCCCTTTGTCAGATGAGTAGGTTGTGAAAATTTTCTCCCATTCTGTAGGTTTCCTGTTCACTCTGATGGTAGTTTCTTTTGCTGTGCAGAAGCTCTTTAGTTTAATTAGATCCCATTTGTCAATTTTGGCTTTTGTTGCCATTGCTTTTGGTGTTTTAGACATGAAGTCCTTGCCCGTGCCTATGTCCTGAATGGTATTGCCTAGGTTTTCTTCTAGGGTTTTTATGGTTTTAAGTCTAACATGTAAGTCTTTAATCCATCTTGAATTAATTTTTGTATAAGGTGTAAGGAAGGGATCCAGTTTCAGCTTTCTACATATGGCTAGCCAGTTTTCCCAGCACCATTTATTAAATAGGGAATCCTTTCCCCATTGCTTGTTTTTGTCAGGTTTGTCGAAGATCAGATAGTTGTAGATATGCGGCATACTCATGGGTTGGAAGAATCAATGAAAATGGCCATACTGCCCAAGGTAATTTATAGAT
This sequence comes from Hylobates moloch, assembly GCF_009828535.3. Taxonomy (NCBI): domain Eukaryota; kingdom Metazoa; phylum Chordata; class Mammalia; order Primates; family Hylobatidae; genus Hylobates; species Hylobates moloch. The sequence goes on from NW_026652281.1 coordinate 21,174,381, forward strand.
TCAATGCCATCCCCATCAAGCTACCAATGACTTTCTTCACAGAATTGGAAAAAACTACTTTAAAGTTCATATGGAACCAAAAAAGAGCCCGCATCGCCAAGTCAATCCTAAGCCAAAAGAACAAAGCTGGAGGCATCACGCTGCCTGACTTCAAACTATACTACAAGGCTACAGTAACCAAAACAGCATGGTACTGGTACCACAGCAGACACATAGATCAATGGAACAGAACCGAGCCCTCAGAAATAATGCCGCATATCTACAACTATCTGATCTTTGACAAACCATGTCCATTCTTGACCCTGTAATTGCCTTCTTGAGAGCTGAATTAAAATTTTTGTCAAGTCTATAAAACGAACATCCCTGAGACCCTTTTAGAGAACCTCCATTGAAGCCTACTGGGTTATTTCCCTGATGATGAGAATAGTTTAGTAGGTTTAAAGATAAATCTTAGCTTTTATATTCCCAGTGACATGCAATAAGACCAAAATTTGCACATCCAAATTTTGACCTTTGCTACTAAAAAAGTAAGTATTCCAACCTTTTGAGTTGATTGCCATTTATTAAAAGTTTGTAAAGATCACAATGCCAGACATCTAAGAAATGATTCAAATTCAAGCATTTCTATAAAATGCATTCCACTTCAGCATACATGTTTATAGCCAAGCCAGAATCCAACTGTGCTCTTGTTATGAGGGCAAAGGCTCAACTCAAACTGCTGTTTGCCTCTCTGAGTATTCTCTAACCTGGACATCCCACAGATGGATCTCTGCTGGGTCAGAGAGCACTCACCAAATGTTCATGGGAGTCCTTTGCAAATTGTTGTCTGTACTGTTTGCAAATTGAAATCTGTACTGTTTCTCCTCTGATTGGACATAAATCTATGGCAGGAGCTTAGGTTTTTCATTCCAGCCTTGAAGGATGTCTAGTTCTTCCTGAGTTTGTATTGAGGTAGAATTCCACTTTTTGCATAACCCTTTTGGTTTCTGAGTGAAACTTTGATGTAGGAGAATTCAAAGCCCTGCAATGGAAAGTGCCAAGTTATCATGAGACTGGACTTTCTGCATTTCATATTGCTGTTTCACAAAAATTTTATGATACTAAGGAAAAATAAATAGCAAATCCTTGGGGCATCATATCTGTGTGGACATGATAATGAATTACATTCTAATGTAAGCTTTTAGCTGTGGACTAACTAAAAAAAAAGCCTAGCCCCATCTGATTGATGTGCTGAAGGACTGTGAAAGAATCTTTAGCTTTCAAAAGTGATAAATGACCATACTCTGTTTTAATTTAAGCCATGGAAATATATTTTTTAAAAACTCAGTATAGATTACACGTTATTCTGAATCTGTGCAACACATTCTTTGATAACAGAAGCAAAGATGATACCATGTATTGAAAAGTAATAAGACCATTGAACAAGGTATCTGAAAATAACTGCAAAGAAATAAGAGGTTCACAGAGGTATCCAACCCTTGTTTCTCTTGGGTTTGTCTTACAAATTTAAGCAACTATTTTGATGCCTTGATCAGAGATAAATGAAATCACATTGCTTAAAATAGAAGTGATTTATTGCCCAGCAGTGTCTTGACGTGAAAGGATTCAGCCATTATTTCATATGTGTTGGATGAAAAAAACTAGAAAAAAAAGTATAGAATCGTGCAGTTTGTATGCATTTTAGACTCTCTCAAGAAAATAAAGCAGCAATCTGACTTAAGCAGTGTAAGAACATTTACTTGCATTTATTTTAATGACAATTTTAATAAATATCATGAACCTTATTCTTAGGCCACATATTTTGCATTTTAATATTTTAGAACTTTTATTGTATTCTGAGACCAGCAGGTACTGAGAAAAGATGGAGAACATTAACATTTTTCTCTTGGCTTTGCTGTCATACCCTAGGAAAAGTGGCTGCTGTATAAAAGGAAGATAATTCACTTTAGATTGGAAGCTCCCAAAGGGTAAGGATAATTTTTTTACATACAATATGTCATATGGCACCATATATATATAATATATTAATATATTTATATATTATATTAATATATTAATATATTTATACATAATATTAATATATTAATATATTTATATATAATATTATAATATATTAATATATTTATATATAATATTATAATATATTAAATATATTTATATATTATAATATAATATATTTATATTTATATAAATTACATAAAATAAAAATTAAACTTTCCAATATGCAAATTTCTTCTATTATTAAAAGAAAAGGAATAGTTGAAATGTTCATCATTACAAATTCCCAGTAATACAAAAAGGATCCTTTTCATTCTTGTGTTGAACTGAGGAGCAAGGACCTTTGGCATATTCAAGAAGAAAGAGTGAATCCAGCATTTATTCTGCAAGGCAATTTCACATCCATAATTTTAGGAAGTCATAAAAGTCATTAGACTTATAAGTTCTACTTTAGGCTCCCAGTTTCTGGTCTGGCACATAAGGAGCTTGTAAATCGCCATTCCATCCTTAAAAGGGTAAAAAGCTAAACAAACTGAAAAACAACAACTCTTCTCAGATCTGTCAGAGAATTAAGTCCACAGGGCAAACCACTGCCCCCAAAACTGGAGAGACAGACTGGGGGATACAGAGAATCACGATTTACTGAAGCAGAAACCCAGGAATAGGAACCTCTACAGGAACAAGAGTCAAGGTTGGAAAGCCTAAACTGTAATTGACAAATTGCTGGCGGCTCAGTGTGGACAAGTTTGAGAGCTGGAAACTCCAGTGGAGGGCTCAGTCATGGGGATCCTCAGTGCTTCTGAGAGTTTTACCTTCAGGGGCTGGACCTGGTCCTCACAGTGAATATTACAAAAAAAAAAAAATCCACTCTTGCTAGAAGGAGAAAAAATGGCCATTTTGAAATCTTTCAGAGCATTCTGTTCTGCTTTACAAGTCCTGCCTACAGGACAAACTATTTTATCAGGGCCTAATCTGCTGGGGTTTTATCACAGCTAAACTGATCTAGGGAAAGGAAAATATCCAACTCCAGCCCCCTGTAGCCATCCTGTCTCACCTAAGAGGGATGGGTATACTAAACAGCACCAGTGAAGTTCACAGCTCAAGGGTACAGGCTTACCAAAAGACTGAGACTAATAAATACCAGGACTATAGAATGCTTCCCCTCCCCCCACACCTTACTACTACTCTACTAAAGGTTTATTTATTATATTTTCTTCACCCAGTATATCATGCCCACCTTTCAGTAAAAAATTACAAGGCATTCGAAAAGGAAAAATACAGTTTGAAGGACCAGAGCTAGAGTCAAATATGTAAGGAATGTTGGAATTATCAGACCAGGAAATTTTTAAAAACCTAATTAATATGCTAAAGCTTTTAATGGAAAAAGTAGGCAACAATGCAAGAACAAATGGATGATGTAAGCATTTGCTGCTGTTAAGAATGCAAAATGGTGCAGCCACTTTGGAAGACAGTTTGACAGTTTCTTACAAAACTAAACATACTCTTACCATATGATCCAACAATCATCCTACTTGGTATTTACCCAAATGAGATGAAAACTCATATCTATACAAAAACCTACACATGGATGTTTATAGCAGCTTTACTTATCATTGCCAAAACTTGGAAGTAATCAAGATGTTCTTTGCAGGTAAATGGATAAATAAACTGTGGTACATGTAGACAATACAATATTATTCAACACTAAAAAGCAATGAGCTATCAAGCCATGAAAAACTTGGAAAAATCATAAATACACATTAGTAAGTGAAAGAAGTCAATCTAAAATGGATATATACTGTATGATTGCAACTGTAAGACATTCTGGAAAGGCAAAACTATGGAACTAGAGAAAGGGTCAGTGGTTATCAGATGTATAGGAGGAGGAAAAATACAGAGAATTTTTAGACAGTAAAACTATTCTATGTGATACTACAGTTGTGGACACATTTCATTTATACATTTGTCCAAACCTGTAGAGTGCACAACACAAAGTGTGAACCTTAATATAAATTATGAACTTTGGGTAATGAAGGTGTGTCAATGTAGGTTCATTGATTGTAGCACATGTACCATTGTGGCAGGAAATATGGATAGGGGGAAAGTTGTGCATGTATAGGGAGAGAAGGTAAATGGGAACTCCCTGTACTTTCCACTCAATTTTGCTGTGAGCCTAAAACCTCTCGAAAAATAAAGTTTATTATTATATTTAAATATGATATTTCACTTATATAAGATCATCTCTGTATTAAAAATAATATTTGTTGTTTTGATAGCAGCATTATCCCAAAAAGGTTGGAATCTTTCCAGAAATTATCTGATGGACTTTAAACGTTTCCATCCTTATTTCTTTAATGTGGTCAGCTACTAGAAATGCCAGATGACACCCATAAGATGGAAGGCAAAGTTGTTTAAACAGTGCTCCCGAGAAAGTTCATCTTAGAGCTGCATAGGTTAAATCAGGATTTGGGACTACCAATCTTAGCCTTTCCATGTTTACACCCATGACCCTATTCTGTAAGAATTTATTGCACGACATGTCAGCACAGCAATGTATTTTATGATATTTTGCTATTTCTAGGAAATCACATTTATGTCTCTTCTTTCTTGATCCTTCATGAATGGTAATTTTGGTAAATTTTAGCTTCAACAGATTATCTCAGTTACTCTTAAGCTATTTTATGTTATTTTCCAGCAGGTAGCACATTCACTTGGAGTTTTAAAATACTGTACACTGTACATGCCGTGACAATTCTATGAGGAAAAATCAAGTCAATATCTTTCCTTTTCAAGTAAATAAACTAGACTCAATGAGATGAATTACCTTGATCAAGATCACACAAGGTATCAAAACTGCAAATCTGTCAATGGTCTTGTCAATTTCACATTGCCTCTTGTTTCTATATCGCTCTCAAAATGATTTCCCAATTTAGAGTATATTCCTTTCAATCCTAGAAAGAATTTGAGGTAGCCACAATAAAAGCCGCTTCCACGGCACTGCAAAAATAGACAATAAAGATAGTAAGGTACAGGCAGAAGGTAAGATAAATAAATACAGAGACTTAAATAATGACTGTGACTAACCACTAAGTTGAGATGAGATTTCCTTAAATACAATGGCAAAACCTTCTGTGCGTTATAAAGCAATGCTACTTGGAAGAGGTAGCATGATTTGTGCATGGTGGGGTGAGAGGAAAAGGAGAGGAGTTCAAGAAAGGATGGAATGATCCTCTATATCCTAGTAGAGATAAGTCAAATCAACATCTTTAAGTTCTACTTAAGAATGTAGCAAGCTGCCTATCCTAATCAGAAAAGAAGTGGGGATGTACAAGCATCCTTCTCCACTTTTGCATGCTTCAAGTGGCAAGATGCTGAGAACAGCTGCGAGTAAAAATGTCAAGAAGACATCCACCACAGCCAGAGGATTTGAATACTGGCGGATCACATTCAAAAGCGCTGGGTTCACCAGCCGGCTCTGTCACTGGGTAAGGGGACACTACATTAACTGCCTCTGAGCAGTTACTGATTGTCTCCGATTCCTCTGAGGTTTCCTCGAATAACTTGCTTTCCCTTCGCCTCTGAACTGATTTCTAACAATGTAGAGCTCTGACTACAGAAGTGGTGAGTCTGGTTTTTAAAAAGGAATAATTCAGCATGTGAACAGCCAAGCAAATGTTTTCCTGGAAGGCATCACCTTGTGTAGTAACACCATTATTCCAAGAGACGCTGTCTTGGCTTCAATCAGTCTGCCTTTAGAACCAGTAATGGCCACAAAGGAAATTTGTATTGCATTATGTATTATAGTAATACCTCATGTACATTGCTTTATTGAGCTTCTCAGATACTGCATTGTTGTTGCCGTTTTATCCAATCGAAGGTCTGCGGCAATTCTGCATTGGGCAAGTCTATTGGTGCCATTTTCCAACAGCAGGTTCTCACTTTATAACTGTGTCGCATTTTGGATATTCTTGCAATATTTCAAATTTTTTATTATAATTATATCTGTTATGGTGATCCGTGATCAGTGATCTTTGATATTACTATTGTAATTGTTTTGGGGCACCACAAACCATGCGGATAGATGATGAACTTAATCAATGAATGTTATATGTGTTCGAACTGCTCCACCAACTGGCAGTTCTGATTTTCTCCCTCTCCCTGAGCCTCCCTATTCCCTGAGACACAACAATATTTTTTTTTAAATTTATTTATTTATTTATTTATTTATTTATTTATTTTATTTTATTTTTTTAATTATACTTTAGGTTTTAGGGTACATGTGCACAATGTGCAGGTTTGTTACATATGTATCCATGTGCCATGTTGATTTCCTGCACCCATTAACTCGTCATTTAGCATTAGGTATATCTCCTAATGCTGTCCCCGCCCCCCCCCCACCCCACAACAGTCCCCGGAATGTGATGTTCCCCTCCCTGTGTCCATGAACAATATTTAAATTAGGCCAATTAACAATCTCACAATGCTTGTAAGCATTCAAGTGAAAGGAGGAGTTGCATGTCTCTCGCTTTAAATTACAAGCTAGAAATGATTAAGCTTAGTGAGGAAGGTGTGTCGAAAGCCAAAACAGGCTGAAAGCTGGGCCTCTTGGGCCAAACAGCCAGGTTGGGAGTGCAAAGGAAAGTCCTTGAAAGAAATTAAACGTGCTACTCCAGTGGACACATGAGTGATTTAAAAAGTGAAAGAGTCTTATTGCTAGGAGAGAGAAAGTTTGAGTGGTCTGGGTAGAAGCTCAAACCAGCTACAACATTCCTTTAAGCCAAAGCCTAATTCAGAGCAAGTCCCTAACTCTCTTTAGTTCTGTGAAGGCTAAGAGAGGTGAGAAAGCTGCAGACCAAAAGTTGAAGCTAACAGAGGTCCGTTCATGAGGCGTAGGGGAAGGAAACCATCTCCATAAGATATAAGGGCAGGGTGAAGCAAGAAGTGCTGACGTAGAAACTGCAGCAAGTTATCCAGAAGGTCTAGCTAAGATCACTGATAAAGATAAGTACAGTAAACAACAGATTTTCAGTGTCAGTGAAACAGACTTGTATTGAAAGAAGATGCATCTAGGACTTTTATAGCTAGAAAGGGAATATCAGTGTCTGGCTTCAAGTTTTCAAAGGACAGGCTGACTCTGGTTAGGTGCTAATGCAGCTGGTGACTTTAAGTTAAAGCCAGTGCTCATCTACTATTCTGCAAATCCTAGTACCTTTAAGAATTATGCTAAATCTAGTCTTCCTGTGCTCTATAAATGTAACGGCAAAACCTGGATGATGGCATATCTGTTTACAGTATGATTTACTGAATATTTTAATTCCACCACTAAGACCTACTGCTCATAAAATAATATTCCTTTCAAAATATTACTGCTCACTGACAATGTACCTAGTCACCCAAGAGTTCTGACAGATGTACAAGGATATTAATTTTGTCTTCATGGCTGCTAGTACAATATCCATTCTGTAGTCTATGGGTCAATGATCAAGTCCAACTTCAAGTCTTTTTATTTAAAAAATACATATTGTAGGGCTATAGCTGCCTGGAAAAGATTCATCATTCTAGATGTCATGAAGAACAATCATGATTGATGGGAGGAGGTGAAAATACTAACATTAGTAGTAGTTTGGATGAAGTTGATTTCAGTCCTCATGGATGACTTTGAGAGGTTTAAGACTTCAGGGAAGGAAGTAGCTACAGATGTAATAGATACAGCAAGAGAACTAGAATTAGAACTGAAGATGTCACTGAATTGCTGCAATCTAATGTTACAGCATATAAGGAGTTACTTTTTACGGATGAGCAAAGAAAGTGATTTCTTGAGATGAAATCTACTCATAAAGATGCTGTGACCATTGTTGAAATGACAATAAAGGGTTTGGAATATTATATAAATTTATTCTCAAAGAAGTGGCAGAGTTTGAGAGGATTGACCCCAATTTTTGAAAGAAGTTCTACTATGGGTAAAATGCTATCAAGAAGCATCACATGCTACAGAGAAATCTTGCATGAAAGGAAGAGTCAATCAATGCAACAAATTTCACTGTTGTCTTATATTTAGAAACCACCTCAGCCACTTCAACCTTCAGCAACAACCACCCTGATAAGTCAGCTACCATCCACACTAAGGTAAGATCTTAAACTAGTGAAAAGATTATGATTTGTCGAAGGCTCAGCAGTTTTTAGCAATAAAGTATTTTTAATTATGTTCATTTTTAGATATAATGCTATAATGCATATAATGCACACTTAATAGGCTATATTATTGTGTAAACATAACTTTAATATGCACTGGAAAACCAAAACATTTGTATGACTCACTTTATTGTGATAGTATATTTATTGCAGTGATCTGAGACCTGCAATATATCTGAGGTATATGCCTGTATGTAAAGTTGCATGACAGCATTTTAATAGATTGTGCGTAGTCTTTAAGCTTTCACTTAATGGCAATGTGGCTTCTTAATATTTATGATATTTAATACTGATTTTTGTCTTAAAAGTATCTAAAACATTTAGCGAATTACATAGTGTTTTTATATTGGTTCACTCCATCAAAAACATTCAGTGGGAACCTATCTTATATGTACCATGTGCTGACCTCAAAGAAAAATCAGTTTCCTCACCAAAGGAAAAATGATCTTTTAATAACAAAAAGGCATTTTTCTATTAATTAATATACATGGTTCCTCACTCTGGGTTTAAGGGTATTCACTGGCAATCATCTTATACTCTTCTCTAAGAGGGAAAAGAGCAATATTGTAAGCCTCTGTATCTTTTTTCTTGCACTGTTTTGCCCCTTTCTCCACTTTATAAATAATGCATTGTTCCTGAAGTCCAACATTTCAGAGCCTGTCAAGGGTCTCTCTCAACATCTCAGGCAAGTAAGAAAAATTTAGCCTTTCATTCTGGTGTTTTAAGATTACCTTTTTTGAATGGCTTAACTCTAGTTTGTTTTCTGCCAGAAGTAAAATCTACCTGCAATACAAATAAAATATTCAGTATACTTTATTTTTACTTAATTTGCAGCTGAAACCAAGGATAAAGGCCAACCATTGCTATTTATCAATGCCCAGCTAATTAGTGAGTAAAAAGATGAAAGTGAATCTTTTAAAAACTAGTCTAATAAGAAGAAAACAACAGTTAACTGAGCTCTTATAACATAGTCGTCTATTTTTAATGGCCTCTATTAATTAGGCACGCATCCTGGGAAAAGTCTCCAGTGGGCTCTAATAAAGTCAAGGAACACTGTCTGTGTATACTTATAAACAATTGATTAAATAGCTTTGTGCATGAGTGCATTTTTTTTCTGAAAGGCAATTCATAAATAAATCCTCATGCGAAGAGTTTATATATTAAAGGGAATCTGGGACCTTTCAGTAAAGTCATCCTCCAACTCAGTGTTTCACAGGAAAGCCACTAGAGAAGAGAACTCCTCCAGGGCCAAATAATTCATTGGATGATCTATTAACAAAAGAGGGAATCCAATTTCCATCATCTATTCCTAATAAAATGAGTATATCAGAAATATATACACTTGAGGAGACCCAGTTCATGGCATTTTCCTTACATGAATGGATAAACTCTGTGGACATCAATTTTCCTGGACATAAAATGAACAAGTAGGAGAAAACCTGCTCTCAGCTCCCTTCCAGCTCCTCTACTGAATAAGTCAATATCAGTGGCTTGGGTAGAGACCTTGTTATCCCTGCTTGGACAATCAGAAATCAAGGTCGTGGTAAACTAGTAACGTGCTGAGGCAGCTCATACAGACTTATGAGAGCCAATTGTTAAATTTTCCAGAATTTCATGAGCTACTTGTTAAACACAGCCATTATTAAAATTATTATAGCTAGGTGTGGTGGCTCACGCCTATAATCCTAGCACTTTGGGAGGCCGAGGCTGGTGAATCACTTGAGCCCAGGAGTTCGAGACCAGCTTGGGCAACATAGTAAAACCCTGTCTCCACAAAAAATAGAAAAATTAGCCAGGGTAGTGCTGCACACCTGTAATCCCAGCTATGCAGGAGGATCGCTGGAGCCCAGGATGTTCAGGTCACAGTTAGCTGTGATCACACCACTGCACTCCAGCCTACTGAAAGAGTGAGACCCTGTCTCAAAAAAAAAAAAAAGAAAAGAAAAAAATTAAAGTATTCGCTACCTTTTACTATTAGCTATGTCCTTGAGGTTAGTTGCATCTATTGTATCTGTAGTGTGAAAATGCTGTATAATGGTAAGCTACTCAGCATCTCTTCCTTACTCTGCATTCAGGGATGTCATGTTGGAAGCTTGAAATTACCCACGATGGGAGGATTTACACTATAGGAACAGTTAGGTGCTACATATCAGTGTCTTCAATTTTATTTTATTTTATTTTATTATTTTATTTTATTTTATTTTATTTTATTTATTTTATTTTATTTTATTTTATTTTATTTTATTTTTGAGATGGAGTCTCACTCTGTTGCCCAGGCTGGAGTGCAGTGGTGCTGTCTCGGCTCACTGCAGCCTCCACCTCCTGGGTTCAAGAGATTCTCCTGTGTCAGCTTCCCGAGTAGCTGGGTCTACAGGCATGCACCACTGCACTCAGCTAATTTTTGCATTTTTAGTAGAGACGGAGTTTCACCACGTTGGCCAGGCTGGTCTTGAACTCCTGACTTCAAGTGATCCACCCGCCTTGGCCTCCCAGAGTGCTGGGATTATAGGCATGATTATCTGGCTTTTTAAAATTTTTTAGAGAGCTGGTTGTTCAACATTTGCCAGCATACCACTGAAGTCACTGGGCTGAGACCAAGGAGAGGGAGCAGTGGATTTAAGTAAGGGAATCAGAGTCCTACCATAAAGCAGACTACACAGATGTCTCTATAGGGCGAATTCCACATGAAATATTTTTGCCTAGGTAGATGGGCTCCTATATTCTCTTTAGCCTGATGCAAGTTGGGTCCTGTAAGGAGAGATGGAAGGAAGGAGAGTTGGATAAGCAGAATCTTAGACTGAAAAAACAGTTCTAAGGTAGTTTAGGTCAGGCCAACGTGGAGTCTTTTAGCCAAAGTCACCCATCAAAGGGGTCCTGCACCTCACAAAAATAGGCCTTCCTTAATTTTCCCCTGTGCTCAATCATTGCCTGAGAGCAGCCTGTTGACAGTGCAGTCCCGGTGCAAATGTGGTGTAGGCAGCCACAGGGCAAAGGTAGAGATGAGAGAAGTGCAGGGAAGAAGATGGTGGGGGCTGGAGGGAGAATGAAGATCAGCAAATAGACCAACTTGGCTGTAATGGAGGACTCATAGAAGCAAAGAAGGGAAACGTTGAATGTAACATTTCTCATTAAAATGCATTGCTTAGTGTCACCTATTGACACATATAATGAAAATGCTCTTGACACACAAAACCTCTAAAGCTGGGGCTCTCAGCTTTGTGGATAAGTATCAAAGACCTGATTTGAGCCTAGAAGTAAAAGAAAATATTTTGCTAAACAGACAGGCTCTTTCTATCCTATATCCCTTTAGGTTACCAGCTTCCTGAATTTGCAGCTCTCATTCTGAATTATTGCAATTTGTAGGATGTGAAAGGAGAATATTTCCCCGTCACCTAAGATGCATGCTGAGGAAGAACAAAGCCAAATTTGGCATTGACAAAGTAAGAAGAAGCCATTATTCATTTATTCAATCAATCAATATTTATTGAGCCCTTGCCATGTGCCAAACAGCAGTAAACCATACAGAAAAGATCTTACCCTCATGGAGGTTACATTCTAGTTAGAAAGGCAAACAATAAATGAATAAACAAAATAATAATACATCTTCAGATACTAAGCCTCACGAAGTCAATCAAGCAGGGTAATAGGATAGAGAATGATAGTCCTATACCACACAGGTGATCAAGAAAAGCCTTCCTCCAGAAGTGATGACTGAGCAGCAGGCAATATTAGAGCTTTTCCTTTTCCTGTTGAAAACTATAATTTGACTCTCACTATTCTGGTTTCCTTTGCTAAGAAAAACTGCATATCACCTAACATAACCTCCACTTTATATTGACTCCATTCTCTACCACCTGCTCGAAAGCTAGTATGTATTATAGATACACACATTGAAGCAGAATAGCCTGTACTAGTTTCTTAGTTCCAAAAGCATTTGTTAAAAAGAATCCTCCTAACATTTTTCAGGATGACAAAAAATAATTTTTAAATGGTAATAACTAGAATCTTACAAATGTGTAAACAAGATCATGGGGATTTTTTTCAATTTTTACTTTTTTCTTTAAAAATAATAGTTTCTTTTATGTTTCCCCCTCAAAGCCTAAGTGTAAAAAATAAACAAGTTCTTATACCTTTAGATATATATGACTTAAGCATTATTTTCTTGAATTGTTAAATTCTATTCGGTTTTGGAAAATTTGTTAATATACAAAATATTGGGGCCAGAAAAACTAAAACTCTTTTCTTTATTGTTACACTGAACATTAGATAACTATCTAATATTTAGATATTTAAGTTGGGGCAAAATAAGTATTTTGGCTTGCCTCTACATTCACATGTTGATATACTAATTAAATCATTATACTCAGTCTTATTGTCAAGCCAGGTTTACCAACTATCCATACAAACTAGGTAAAAAGAAAGATGATCTCCTTCCCATTAACTATAAAATCAATCCTACAACATGACTTTAAACACTGGAATGTGATAACAAATGCTAGCTCTGTCATTCATAATCCTTTGTGACATGATGGATAGAATTCAAGCACTGAAACCAGTGTTGAGCCTCCATAAGTGCATGTGATGTGTAATGGCTACTGTGTCAGTACACTTTGACCTTCTACAGTCTCTCAATTCTTCACCTTAATTTCAGTATGTATGGAATCTGCAGTTCCCTTCCAAACACTGCGGAAGCAATGTCTCAAGCTGCTGATCATGACTGGCCTCCAGAGAAGACTGTTTCTGTTTGTTCTTCTCATTGTCCCTAATGTCCAAGATGCAGCTAAAGCAAAGCTGGTCTGTACTGCCAGTTAGAAGCCTAGAAAATGGAAAAGCTCAAATGTTAATTCAGCAGTGTATTCTCTGTTTTGTGGAGTGTTCAGCAGAGGTTGCAAGAAATCAATGGACTTCAAGTTCTGGTCTTAGGTATTTAAAGATTATCTGTTACATAAACCTCTCCATTATATTCCAATCATCGAATATACCATGGTGGATTAGCCACTGTGTGGCATATTTGGATTTTTCTATTTCTTAATCTTCAGTATAAAAAAGTCCAGGTCATCAACATAGAAGGAAGTACAGCGTGCCATAGGCCAAGAGCCACACAAGGCTTCCAAACTTTTCAGGTTGAATTTTGTTCTGATTCTTTAATAGCAATTCAATTAATCCTGATAAACAGTAGCATCTGTCTCACCAGTCCACCCTGGCCAGATTATCCAGTGCCAGTCCATCAGGTAGGTTCCTTCTCTTCTTCCTGTTGCCACTGTCTTTGTCTGGCCTAAACTAGTTTGGGTCAGAGATTTGAAGCAGAATGAAAGGAGAGCTATTTAACAATCTGCTGTCAGGTAGCCGTTGCTGTCCTGGGAGGAGGGACAGCTGATGCTACCGCCGGAGAATAACAGGCAGGTGCATAATCCACTTTGCCAGGCAGTCACCTGTCCTGACCTATGTGGCTCTCTCCCTATTCCTGCTCCCACCTTACACTTTTCCTATTTGATGCGATTATCTTTCCTGTGTGAGCCATATGTTAATTCTGCTTGTACAATTTTAAGTTTGTTTTTCTATCCTTAGAGTTCAGAAGTTTGACTAGGATGTATTTCCCTCCATAGTTTTTTTTATTAATTCTGTTTCATTAACGTGGTGAATCCTTTTATATCCGAAATAAAGATCTGAAGATCTGAGATTCATATTATGGAAAGGCGTAGTTTGTGGAAGTTTTTTCTATTATTTGTTTGATTTCTACTTCTCCGTGGTTCCTTATTTCTTCTTCTGGATTAGCAACTACTTAACTATAGGGTCTCTTGGACCAGTCTTTTCTGTTTTCTCAACTAGGATTTCAATTTTTGAAAATGTACTCTTCTAAGCCTCAGCAGTTAACATACAAAATTTATGTGCAAAAATCACTAACATTCCTATACACAAACAACAGTCAAGCTGAGTGCCAAATCAGAAACCCAATCCCATTCACAATTGCCACAAAAAGAATAAAATACTGAGGAATACAGCTAACTAGGGAGGTGAAAAATCTCTTCAAGGAGAACTACAGAACACTGCTCAAAGAAATCACGGGTGACACAAACAAATAAAAAAAGTTCTATGCTCATGGATAGGAAGAATCAATATCATGAAAATGGTCATACTACACAAAGCAACTTATAGATTCAATGCTATTCCTATTAAACTACTATTGACATTCTTCACAGAAGTAGAAAAACCTTTTTTAAAATTCATATAGAGCCAAAAAAGCGCCCAAATAGCTAAGGCATTCCTAAGCAGAAAGAACAAAGCTAGAGGCATCACACTACCTAACTTCTAACTGTACTACAGGGCTACAGTAACCAAAACAGCATGGTACTGGCACAAAAACAGACACATAGACCAATGCAGCAGAATAGAGAACCCAGAAATAAAGCCACACAACTACATCTATCTGATCTTCTACAGGCCTGACAAAAATAAGCAATGGTGGAAGAGAGTCCCTATTTAATAAATGCTGCTGGGATAACTGACTAGCCATATGCAGAAGATTGGAACTGGACCCCTTCCTTACACCATATTAAAAAATCAGCTCAAGATGGATTGAAGACTTACATGTAAAACCCAAAACTATAAAAACCCTGGACGACAACCTGGGCAATACCATCCTGGACATAGCAACAGGCAAAGATTTCATGACGAGGATGCCAAAAGCAATTGCAACAAAAGCAAACTTGACAAATGGGATCTAATTAAACTGAAGAGCTTCTGCACAATAAAGGAAACTATCAACATAGTGAAAAGACAACAGAATGAGGGAAAATTTTTGCAAACTATGCATCTGACAAATGTCTAATATCCAGCATCTTTAAGGAACTTAAACAAACTTACAGGAGCCAAGATGGCCGAATAGAAACAGCTCTGGTCTACAGCTCCCAGCGTGAGCGACGCAGAAGACGAGTGATTTCTGCATTTCCATCTGGGGTCAGGGAATTCCCTTTCCTAGTCAAAGAAAGGGGTGACAGACGGCACCTAGAAAATCGGGTCACTGCCACCCTTATACTGCGCTTTTCCAACCGGCTTAAAAAACAGCACATCAGGAGATTATATCCTGCACCTGGCTTGGAGGGTCCTATGCCCACAGAGTCTCGCTGATTGCTAGCACAGCAGTCTGAGATTAAACTGCAAGGCAGCAGCGAGGCTGGGGGAGGGGCGCCCTCCATTGCCCAGGCTTGCTTAGGTAAACAAAGCAGCCAGGAAGCTCGAACTGGGTGGCGCCCACCGCAGCTCAAGGAGGCCTGCCTGCCTCAGTAGGCTCCACCTATGGGGACAGGGCACAGACAAACAAAAAGACAGGGGTAACCTCTGCAGACTTAAACGTCCCTGTCTGACAGCTTTGAAGAGAGTAGTGGTTCTCCCAGCACACAGCTGGAGATCTGAGAATGGGCAGACTGCCTGCTCAAGTGAGTCCCTGACCCCCGAGCAGCCTAACTGGGAGGCACCCCCCAGTAGGGGCAGACTGACACCTCACACAGCCGGGTACTCCTCTGAGACAAAACTTCCAGAGGAATGATAAGGCAGCAGCATTTGTGGTTCACAAAAAATCTGCTGTTCTACAGCCACTGCTGTTCTGCAGCCACCACTGCTGATACCCAGGCAAACAGGGTCTGGAGTGGACCTCTAGCAAACTCCAACAGACCTGAAGCTGAGGGTCCTGTCTGTTAGAAGGAAAACTAACAAACAGAAAGGATATTCACACCAAAAACCCATCTGTACGTCACCATCATCAAAGACCAAAGGTAGATAAAAACACAAAGATGGGAAAAAAACAGAGCAGAAAAACTGGAAACTCTAAAAAGCAGAGCGCCTCTCCTCCTCCAAAGGAACGCAGCTCCTCACCAGCAACGGAACAAAGCTGGACGGAGAATGACTTTGACGAGTTGAGAGAAGAAGGCTTCAGACGATCAAACTACTCCAAGTTACAGGAGGAAATTTGAACCAATGGCAAAGAAGTTAAAAGCTTTGAAAAAAAATTAGATGAATGGATAACTAGAATAACCAATGCAGAGAAGTCCTTAAAGGACCTGAGGGAGCTGAAAACCAAGGCATGAGAGCTACGTGACGAATGCAGAAGCCTCAGTAGCCGATAAGATCAACTGGAAGAAAGGGTATCAGCGATGGAAGATGAAATGAATGAAATGAAGCAAGAAGAGAAGTCTAGAGAAAAAAGGATAAAAAGAAATGAACAAAGCCTCCAAGAATTATGGGACTATGTGAAAAGACCAAATCTACGTCTGATTGGTGTACCTGAAAGTGATGGGGAGAATGGAACTAAGTTGGAAAACACTCTGCAGGATATTATCCAGGAGAACTTCCCCAATCTAGCAAGGCAGGCCAACATTCAAATTCAGGAAATACAGAGAATGCCACAAAGATACTCCTCGAGAAGAGCAACTCCAAGACACATAATTGTCAGATTCACCAAAGTGGAAATGAAGGAAAAAATGTTAAGGGCAGACAGAGAGAAAGGTCGGGTTACCCACAAAGGGAAGCCTATCAGACTAACAGCGGATCTCTCAGCAGAAACTCTACAAGCCAGAAAAGAGTGGGAGCCAATATTCAACATTCTTAAAGAAAAGAATTTTCAACCCAGAATTTCATTCCAGCCAAACTAAGCTTCATAAGTGAAGGAGAAATAAAATACTTTACAGACAAGCAAATGCTGAGAGATTTTGTCACCACCAGGCCTGCCCTAAAAGAGCTCCTGAAGGAAGCACTAAACATGGAAAGGAACAACCGGTACCAGCCCCTGCAAAAACATGCCAAATTGTAAAGACCATCGAGGCTAGGAAGAAACTGCATCAACTAACAAGCAAAACAACCAGCTAACATCATAATGACATAATCAAATTCACACATAACGATATTAACTTTAAATGTAAATGGGCTAAATGCTCCAATTAAAAGACATATACTAGCAAATTGGATAAAGAGTCAAGACCCATCAGTGTGCTGTATTCAGGAAGTGCATCTCACGTGCAGAGACACACATAGGCTCAAAATAAAGGGATGGAGGAAGATCTACCAAGCAAATGGAAAACAAAAAAAGGCAGGGGTTGCAATCCTAGTCTCTGATAAAACAGACTTTAAACCAACAAAGATCAAAAGAGATAAAGAAGGCCATTACATAATGGTAAAGGGATCGATTCAACAAAAAGGGCTAACTATCCTAAATATATATGCACCCAATACAGGAGCACCCAGATTCATAAAGCAAGTCCTGAGTGACCTACAAAGAGACTTAGACTCCCACACAATAATAATGGGAGACTTTAACACCCCACTGTCAACATTAGACAGATGAACGAGACAGAAAGTTAACAAGGATATCCAGGAATTGAACTCAGCTCTGCACAAAGTGGACCTAATAGACATCTACAGAACTCTCCACCCCAAATCAACAGAATATACATTCTTTTCAGCACCACACCACAACTATTCCAAAATTGACCACATAGTTGGAAGTAAAGCACTCCTCAGCAAATGTAAAAGAAGAGAAATTATAACAAACTGTCTCTCAGACCACAGTGCAATCAAACTAGAACTCAGGATTAAGAAACTCACTTAAAACCACTCAACTACATGGAAACTGAACAACATGCTCCTGAATGACTACTGGATACATAACGAAGTGAAGGCAGAAATAAAGATGTTCTTTGAAACCAATGAGCACAAAGACACAACATACCAGAATCTCTGGGACACATTCAAAGCAGTGTGTGGAGGGAAATTTATAGCACGAAATGCCCACAAGGGAAAGCAGGAAAGATCCAAAACTGACACCCTAACATCACAATTAAAAGAACTAGAAAAACAAGAACAAACATATTCAAAAGCTAGCAGAAGGCAAGAAATAACTAAAATCAGAGCAGAACCGAAGGAAATAGAGACACAAAAAACCCTTCAAAAAATTAAAGAATCCAGGAGCTGGTTTTTTGAAAAGATCAACAAAATTGGTAGACCACTAGCAAGACTAATGAAGAAAAGAGAGAAGAACCAAATAGATGCAATAAAAAATGATAAAGGGGATATTACCACCAATCCCACAGAAATACAAACTACCATCAGAGAATACTACAAACACCTCTATGCAAATAAACTAGAAAATCTAGAAGAAATGGATAAATTCCTCGACACATACACTCTCCCAAGATTAAACCAGGAAGAAGCTGAATCTCTGAATAGACCAATAACAGGCTCTGAAATTGTGGCAATAATCAATAGCTTACCAACCAAAAAGAGTCCAGGACCAGATGGATTCACAGGACCAGACGGATTCATAGCCGAATTCTACCAGAGGTACAAGGAGGAACTGGTACCATTCCTTCTGAAACTATTCCAATCAATAGAAAAAGAGGGAATCCTCCCTAACTCATTTTATGAGGCCAGCATCATCCTGATGCCAAAGCCTGGCAGAGACATAACCAAAAAAGAGAATTTTAGACTAATATCCTTGATGAACATTGATGCAAAAATCCTCAATAAAATACTGGCAAACCCAATCCAGCAGCACATCCAAAAGCTTATCCACCATGATCAAGTGGGCTTCATCCCTGGGATGCAAGTCTTGTTCAACATATGCAAATCAATAAATGTTATCCAGCATATAAACAGAATCAAAGAAAAAACCACATGATTATCTCAATAGATGCAGAAAAGGCCTTTGACAAAATTCAACAACCCTTCATGCTAAAAACTCTCAATAAATTAGGTATTGTTGGGATGTATCTCAAAATAATAAGAGCTATCTGTGACAAACCCACAGCCAATATCATACTGAATGGGCAAAAACTGGAAGCATTCCCTTTAAAACTGGCACAAGACAGGGATGCCCTCTCTCACCACTCCTATTCAACACAGTGTTGGAAGTTCTGGCCAGGGCAATCAGGCAGGAGAAGGAAATAAAGGGTATTCAATTAGGAAAAGAGGAAGTCAAATTGTCCCTGTTTGCAGATGACGTGATTGTATATCTAGAAAACCCCATTGTGTCAGCCCAAAATCTCCTTAAGCTGATAAGCAACTTCAGCAAAGTCTCAGGATACTAAATCAATGTACAAACATCACAAGCATTCTTATACACCAATAACGCACAAACAGAGAGCCAAATCATGAGTGAACTCCCGTTCATAATTGCTTCAAAGAGAATAAAATACCTAGGAATCCAACTTACAAGGGATCTTGAAGGACCTCTTCAAGGAGAACTACAAACCACTGCTCAATGAAATAAAAGAGGATACAAACAAATGGAAGAACATTCCATGCTCATGGGTTGGAAGAATCAATATCGTGAAAATGGTACTGCCCAAGGTAATTTATAGATTCAATGCCATCCCCATCAAGCTACCAATGACTTTCTTCACAGAATTGGAATAAACTACTTTAAAGTTCATATGGAACCAAAAAAGAGCCCACATCGCCAAGTCAATCCTAAGCCAAAAGAACAAAGCTGGAGGCATCACGCTACCTGACTTCAAACTATACTACAAGGCTACAGTAACCAAAACAGCATGGTACTGGTACCAAAACAGAGATATAGATCAATGGAACAGAACAGAGCCCTCAGAAATAATGCCGCATATCTACAACTACCTGATCTTTGACAAACCTGACAAAAACAAGAAATGGGGAAAGGATTCCCTATTTAATAAATGGTGCTGGGAAAACTGGCTAGCCATATGTAGAAAGCTGAAACTGGATCCCTTCCTTACACCTTATACAAAAATTAATTCAAGATGGATTAAAGACTTACATGTTAGACCTAAAACCATAAAAACCCTAGAAGAAGACCTAGGCAATACCATTCAGGACATAGGCATGGGCAAGGACTTCATGTCTAAAACACCAAAAGCAATGGCAACAAAAGCCAAAATTGACAAATGGGATCTAATTAAACTAAAGAGCTTCTGCACAGCAAAAGAAACTACCATCAGAGTGAACAGGCAATCTACACAATGGGAGAAAATTTTCGCAACCTACTCATCTGACAAAGGGCTAATATCCAGAATCTACAATGAACTCAAACAAATTTACAAGAAAAATCAAACAACCCCATCAAAAAGTGGGCAAAGGATATGATCAGACACTTCTCAAAAGAAGACATTTATGCAGCCAAAAAACACATGCAAAGATGCTCACCATCACTGGCCATCAGAGAAATGCAAATCAAAACCACAATGAGATACCATCTCACACCAGTTAGAATGGCCATCATTAAAAAGTCAGGAAACAACAGGTGCTGGAGAGGATGTGGAGAAATAGGAACACTTTTACACTGTTGGTGGGACTGTAAACTAGTTCAACCATTGTGGAAGTCAGTGTGGCGATTCCTCAGGGATCTAGAACTAGAAATACCATTTGACCCAGCTATCCCATTACTGAGTATATATCCAAAGGACTATAAATCATGCTGCTATAAAGACACATGCACAGGTATGTTTATTGTGGCACTATTCACATAGCAAAGACTTGGAACCAACTCAAATGTCCAACAACGATAGATTGGATTAAGAAAATGTGGCACATATACACCATGGAATACTATGCAGCCATAAAAAGTGATGAGTTCATGTCCTTTGTAGGGACATGGATGAAACTGGACATCATCATTCTCAGAAAACTATCGCAAGGACAAAAAACCAAACACCGCATGTTCTCACTCATAGGTGGGAATTGAACAATGAGAACACAGGGACACAGGAAGGGGAACATCACACACCGCGGCCTGTTGTGGGGTGGGGGGAGGGGGATAGCATTAGGAGATATACCTAATGCTAAATGACGAGTTAATGGGTACAGTACACAAACATGGCACATGCGTACATATGTAACAAACCTGCACATTGTGCACATGTACCCTAAAACTTAAAGTATAATAATAATAAAATAAAATAAAATAAAAAACTTACAAGAAAAAAACCATTAAAAAGTGGGCAAAGAGCATGAACAGAGACTTTTCAAAAGAAGACATACATGCAGCCAACAAGCATATGAAAAAAAGCTCAACATCACTGATCATTAGAGAAATACAAATCAAAACCACAATAAGATACTATCTTACATCAGTCAGGATGGCTATTACTAAAATGTCAAAAAATAACAGATCCTGGCAAGTTGCAGAAAAAAAGGATCATTTATACACTGTTGATGGGAGTGTAAATTAGTTCAACCATTGTGGAAGACAGCCTAACAATTCCTCAAAGATCTAAGAACAGAAATACCATTTGACCCAGTAATCCCATTACTGGGTATGTATCCATAGGAGTATAAATTTTTCTATTATTAAAGACACATGCACACATGTGTTCTTTGCAGCACTATTCACAACAGCAAAGACATAGGATCAACCTAAATGCCCATCAATGGCAGATTGGATAAGGAAAATGTGGTACCCGTGGAATACTCTGCAGTCGTAAAAAAGAACAAAATCATGTCCTTTTCAGGAACATGGATGGAGCTGGAGGCCATTATCCTTAGCAAACTAAGGCAGAAACAGAAAACCAAATACCACATGTTCTCACGTATAAGTGGGAGCTAAGTGATGAGAACACATGGGCACATGGAGGGGAACAACACACACTGGGGCTTATCGGTGGGAGGAGGGAGAGTATCAGGAAAAACAACTAATGGGTACTAGGCTTAATAACTATGTGACGAAATAATCTGTACCAAAAATCCCCATGATACAAGTTTTCCTATGTTACAAACCTGTATATGTACACCTGAACTTAAAATAAAAGGTAAAAAGAAAAATAAAAATAAATAAAAACATATTACTTTTGTTTTTACATCCTTCTATTGAATTTTTAAATTAGGAAATCATTATTTCTAGTTCCAAGGGCCTCTCTCTGGTCCTATGATTGTAACCTTTCAAGAGTTTTAATCATATTTTATCTAGGTTTTCTTCTGTTTTCTACATTAGCTCTACCTCCATAGTAGAGGCTTATTGCAGTTTTTCAGTTTATTCTCTTCTAACTGGGCTGCAATGTGTCTGAGTGGGTTGTGATCTTTCTTTGTCTATTTATACTGAGAAGGTGCAGGTTTGCATTGCCTCTGATTTGACAGTTAGGGTAGGCATTTTTCCTTCAGTGACTAGCTGGTGATTAGTCCCTTTGTTGTTTGTTTGTGTGTTTATTTGTTTCTTTTTTGAGACAAGGTCTCACTCCGTGGCTCAGGCTGGAGTGCAGCGGTGTGATCATGGCTCACTGCAGCCTTAAACCTTTAGGCTGAAACAATCCTCCTATCTCAGCCTCCCGAGTAGCTGGGACTACAGGTGCACATCACCATGCCCAGATAATTTTTTGTATTTTGTGTAGATACTGGGTTTTGTCATGTTGCCCAGGCTGATCTCAAACTCCTGGGCTCAAACAGTCCTCCTGCCTCAGTCTCCCAAAGTGCTGGGATTACAGGCATGAGCTACCAAACCCAGCCTTATCCCCTTTACTGATGTAAGTGGCAGAAGGCCTCAGTTCACAAGTCCAAGTGGAGAAAGGTTGACCTCAGCCCAATGTGGAAACTGCCTCTCCTAAGTGCCATCACCCAAGGAACAGTTTGCCTCTTTCATTGCTGCGTAATGCAAACAGCAGAAACATTTCTCCCTTCCTTTCTGTTTGTGTATCCACTCAAGACAGCTGACTCTCATCATGCACCCTCTCCCCCTCGCATTTACTCCCATTACATCTTTAGCCCCAACTGGCACCTTCTTTCAAGGACTTGATGCCTCCCTGTATGCGGAACCCCTTCTGGTTGCCAAGACCAGCCCTTGACTTTTTCTGGATGGTCATATTCTCTAGAATGTTCCCAGGTCACCATTTTCCTCAGAAACTCATATCCAAATGTTTTAAAAGCATTCCTAATTCCAATTAGATAATGTGTTACTGGAAAATATAAACATATTATTGCTTTCCTAAATTACATCTCTAGAAATAAAATATGTATGGAATTTTGTGCTAGTATAAAAATAGATCAGGATATGGTCTTTCAAATGTATAGCTTCTATACTATTCATTAAATACTCACTTCTGATCTTTTAGCCCCATCATTCATCTGGTTATTGCAAATTGGTTCATATTATTAGTTAATTTTTCATAATAGCAATGTTAGCTAACATTTACTAGGTGCCTAGTGTATGCCAGGCACTGAAGTGCTTTGTATGTATTAAGTTATTAAATTCTCACAAACCCTATGAAATTTATTGTACTGTTACTTCCAATGTATTGCAATATAGAAACCAAGGCCTTAAGAGGCTAACTTAACCCACAGAACCACAGTCACAGCCAGTCAGATGCTTTATTTCCCTAACTAAATAATGAAGGACTCCAAAACAGCTCATGCCTTACACGTCTCTGCATCCCCAGCTCTGCTTGGCATTCAGGGCCCCAGTAAAGAAACAGCTATTGAAGAAGAAACAATGTTTTACTCATGTTTGATCCCTACTCTGCAGTGCTATAATGCAAATGTTTCAAAGATGTTTTAGTCATAAATGAAACTATTAATGGGCACTGAGATTTAGAAAGCAAATCCACATAAGATAACCTAAAGCTAGTTACAGAAGACTTGACTCCCAGCTGCTAACCTGAGTTACAGGGATCCAAATATGAATAAAATGTTGCCTCTGTCCTTCAAGAACAAGAAAAAATATTATTTTTTCCATAGGCGCACAAGGTTTTTTCTCTCATTAATCAAGTAGAATCAGATATAGAAAGAAACACTAGAGTTTTTTATTAGAAAGTTTATTGCATTAATCTATAAACTCATTTGGTAACATAAATGACAATGTAGGCTAAGAACGATGAAAGTTTATCATCTTTGGAAAATAGAGATATTTCAACACCGAAAGCATTTTTTGTTTGTTTGCCTCAACCAAGTAAATCCTAATGTATTCTGATTTTTCTTTTTAAAAAATATAGATTGCAATTCAGTCATATCAAAGTGAAGCCTAGACCAAATACTGAACTAGCATAAGCAGACCCAGTGTTAGGACATCAATATTAACAGGACTCTAAATGGGCAGTTTGCTGTACATCTTTAGTTAATAAACAAGCAACCATCCATACCATGTGATTCACACTTGCATATGCATGTACACTTTCATGACGTGAAGCCTTTAAGACCAAAATCTCTCTTAAACATTCAGCTTGAATAATAAAGACATGTTGCCTAGAGACAGAAAATTCATTATTTTAAAAAATATAACCTTAAAACTTGATTTATGATTTTGTTTATTTTAAGCATAAAGTGGACTGATAATATTGACATCAATTATAAATGATATTGTGGTACCCTTGTTTAACTTTTGCAATATTTACCACTTAAAAATCTCAATAATTGACAGCTACTGTGGCTCTTTGGGGGTCAAGATGAGCACACTTTCATAAAGTTGTTTGCATTTCTCACAACACACCGTCATTATGCTGATGGATTTTGTTCAGTCAGGTTATAACTGTCCTATTATAAAGTTCTATGGTTGGTTTTCCTGAAATTGGTGAATATAAATTCTATAAAGATAATGCTAAACATATTAAACTCTCTGTTAACATTACTACTGTATCATAGGACAGCAATTAATGTCAAACACTGTAAATAATTGTAAAATGTTCCTTATTTTCATATAATTAACCTCAAATAACATATTCTCCTTATTAAAGCAAACATGAGTTATCATGTGGGCAAGTTCTGATGTAAGACTTATATATAAATACAAATAACTTATAAATTTTCTGATACATCAACTTCTAAGGAAGTAGTAATAGTTTGGCTAACAATACTATATGAATGGCGTTTGCTAAGTATCTCTAAACTCCTTTACTGCTTTGACCACCATGGGATATAGAAAGGAAATTAGTTATAGGGTCCAAAATTAACATGGGTTCAAAGGTCATGAGAATAGATTCACTTGGTATGAAGAGTGACATCAATGTCAAATTAAATTCCATACATCTGGAAAAGTTCCTAAAGTTTGTAATTTCAGAGGGAAAATTTTGCCAAGATTCTTTTGTTTTCTCTTTAATTCCCATTCTAACAAAAGTATTCCTTTCTTTACCCAAACTGATATGAAAATATTTAGAAAATTTTGCCTTCTCAACAAGACCTCTCCAAATGTAACACGTAGTTTTACAACATCCAAATTGCTACGTGTGCTGATGTTTGAAAAGTCCTGAGTCAGCTCTAATAAGAATTGCCTCAGGTACAAATGTCATTTCAGGACATCAGCTAACTGGAGTGATTTACTTGTCAAAAAGAGCACACAGGAAGGGATGGTGGTGGCCCCCTGGAGTCCACATCTATTGTCTAGATTTTCTTTTTTAAGTTGCTGTTGCCTTTGTACAGCAAGCTTTCAATTTATTAATAGTGGAATAAGAAAAGAAACAGTTGTTTTTTTGACCTATCTCTAGAGAACAATGGGGAAATTCAAATTTACCTTGGAGCTCTGAAGAGATGATCTTTAAAAGGGGGAAAATATCTTATTTTTTCTTACCAAAAAGGACCCCTGATGGCTACTGACTCACACGTGTCTCAATTAGACGCTTATCACCTAGAGTTGGGAGCCAGCCGGTGGTTAACTATTGGAATAAATCAATTGTTTCTAAGGCATGTTCCAGGTCGTTCCTTATTTCCTTGAAATGACTTTGGAGTTCCTCAAAATGAACAGCCACCAATGCAGTGAGTGTTCTAAGTGTGTCTGCTGTATTATCCATCTGATCAAACCACCATCATACGTGCCGATGTGTGACATGAAATAACTGGATATTCCAACTCGATACCTGGCAGGGACAATCACTTATGTGCACTACCAGCAGAAGGGTTGCACATACATATTTGTTAACTGACTCACTGAGACAGAATGCCATATACGATTTCATGTCTTTAAAAGATTGAAGACCACTGTTTCTCTTATAAAGTTGTTTCCTCATTCAGTTTTTCGGCCCCTTTGCTTGGTCAAGTAGATCAACAAAAGGGAAACTGGCTTTCTTGCATCGTGTCAGCATTCTCATATTGCAAGATAAGTCTGGTTTGCCTGGAACAGTCCAGATTTAAGTTCATTACAAGATAATTATTAATAATACCCTCCATTTACTCTCAAGAGTGTCCCAGTTTGGATGGTCAATTCTATGATCACCATAATGAGAGGTTTTTTTAAGATGAGTCTGTGGTACGCATCAGTAACAACGTTTCTTTTCTGCTCCCCTTCTCCCTGGTTTAACCAAGGCTCAGAACCAACAGATCAAAAGGAACTCTATTTTGGAATATTAAAAAGCATCTCTATTTCAATCATAAGCCAATCACTTGAGGTTACTATACTATTTTAGTAATGACCAATTTTAATCAATTCAAATTGTATATTCTCATCTTGTCCCTCCAAAAGAAAAAAGAACAATGCATTTTTATCAAGCAAAAGATAAGCGGCAATAATACAAGGAACAATGAACATATAATATATTTTCCATTAACAATCCAAACGCTATAAAACATAGAATATGCAACTTAAAAATGGAAATACAAATTAATGAAAAGTTGGGTACATGTCACATTAGCAATGCAAAAGACCAGCTTAAGCATAGTTTCTCTAAATTGACAATTAATAAAAGGAAAGTGCCCTTTCTCAAATATGCACAAAAATATTTCAGTCATTTCTAGGGAAAGATTAATCAAAATGTTCTGCTAATTCTATATTACAGCATGTATTACTAATGGTTTACAAAACGTAAGCGTCATCTTGCACTTAAAATTTACAACCTTTATCAATCATTACACACTCATTCCATCCAGTCTGTCAAAAATAAAATTATTTCACTTCTATACTTATGAAACAACTATTGATATGTTATGAATCTCAAGTGGTGAATATGTATGATGGAGCCAGTGATCAGAACAATGTCATAGATCTGAAGTTGGTTGAGAGTCAAACAGAGAAAACCACCTCTGCCTGGCACATTTGTGTATTGACTTCTGCAATACTTCCTACTATTTCTAAAATAATTCTAATTGTTTATTTTCTCATTCTAAACAAAATCTAAGATTTTTGTATTTAAATTTTCTGTCCACTTTTAGAGTATATTCAAAGTCTATCCAGTTATACCACCTGACAGAATGTTTCCTCCTGCATTCATATTATCCCCACAATTCTGAATCCAGTTGAATAAAGTTAAGAATAAGGACTTAACAATATGTTCCTTTTCTTCTACATGTTCAGTGATTCCCACTTTCATGAAGTAAATTTTATGGTAAACTGTACAATCCTAGGTACAGCTGTATGATGCAAATGAGAAAGAATATATTCAAATTTTAATTTTTTAAGCAACAATGCCAATGTCCACTGCAACCTGCGTCTCCGAGGGAGTTCTGCAAGTTCATGCTTTCAGCCAACATCTTACAATAAGTCATGCTTCACAAGTATAGTTCTCAAACTAACAGCAATGGCAAATCACATCTCTAACTCCTTCGAATCCACCTGAACAAAAAGCACCTATAGTCCATGTCAGCCTCAGCTTTGAGCTTTCTGGTTCATAGCCAACAATTGCAGCCTCAGCTTTCAGCTTTCTGGTTCATGTCCAACAATTGCCTACTGAGTTGACTAACATTCACATGAAAGTGGCAAAATTGAGGATGGAGAAGAACCAAACAGCAGTTCTGGAAAGGGTTCCAGCAGCTACCAAGTGGTCCTTTGGTGTCATTCACTGCTGCTGCTGCTGTTGCTGCTGCTACCGCCACTGTCCTCTTGCTTGGGGGAGGCTGAACTGTCTCGGACTGGCAGCAGGTCATAATGACAAGGGATGTGACTGTTCTTTGGGAGGTCGTATGGATCCTGGGAGAGATGCCCATTATTGCTGAATACTCCTTGGACAACACTCACTGTAGGTTCTGTGATAACCAAGGACATATTAATTTATCAGCAATGGAAATGTTTTTAAAAAGAATATGGCATTTCTTGCAAATGTCAAACACACAAAGGGACTTTTAAAAAAATATAAGGAAATGCTGGTTTTAAAAACATGATTTTAAAAATCATCACATACAGGTTGCAACTCTGTGTAGTTGGATCAACTGGCAAACACAAATGGTGTTCAGAACAAAAAGATGACTACATAATCAGGATAAAGACATTAAGGCAATATACAGAATCCTGGATATAAATCATGGTCTGTAAAACACCTTGGGGATAATGTAGGCCAAGCCCCTTATTCCACAGGTGAGAAGACTGACGTTCTCAAACGTTAATTCAGTTCATGAAAACACTCAACAAATTCACAACTTTAGGACTCAAGACTCAGGCTCTCATTTGAGTTCCCATCCTACTGTGGCGGGTTTGTGGGACAGTTTAAAGGAGAATTGTTACTGACTTTCCAAAAATAAATTTAGTTCACTTTGACTTCCATTTTAAAAAGCTGTCTTAATACTTTAAAAATAAATTATTTTGTATATTTTTTCCCGGGGACATATCTGGCATAAAATAAATTACTAGTAGTAAAGTAGGCACTTCATTTACAAGTAGTAGAGAATATTTTAAAGTTAAAATTATAAATACTCAGAGAGATATAGAAATAGAGACAGAGAGAGAGAGAGAGAGAAATGAAAATATATAGCCCTATTGTTTAGCCAACAGTAGTGGTGGAATATTTTATCATTTCCCAAGTGGTATTTGCAAAAGACAATCAAAATAACTCCAATTTTAAATTGAATTCATATTAATTTGCATCACATTCACATCAGAGAATATTACTGCTATATTGGACAAGTTTAAAAGTAAAATGTTTCAATCTTGCTAACTGCATTATATTAATATAATGAACCAGGAAATGGAATCACCTGTTTAATCCACTTGAACCATTTGTTTTGGCTAACTAGATATATTAACTAATATGATACATATGCTATCCACATGTGTGCCAAAATATTCACTATGGTTACAAAACAAAAGATAGATGATTAGGTGAAAAATAAAGAAAATTTACCTTGAATTTTTCTAAATGATATTTTCCCTGGAAAATTCCTTTGGCACCAATTAATATGATCGCTAAAAACACAGGTCACATCTATTAATAAAATATGGTGACAAAACCCCATCTCTACCCAAAATACAAAAAATTAGCTGGGCGTGATGGTGCGTGCCTGTGGTCTCAGCTACTTGGGAGGCTGAAGTGGGAGGATGGCTTGAGCCCGGGAGGTGGAGGTTGCAGTGAGCCGAGACTGTGCCACTGCACACCACCTGGGTGACAGAGAGATCCCCATCTCAAAAAAATATAAAATAAAATAAAATACAGATCATTATTTTCAATAAGATTTCTATGACCTGCAACTATTATATTCGTAAAGACTTTAAAATTGTTTTTAAAAACGTATGCACTTGATTCTTTCTATAGTTAAGAGAACTCACCAACTTCATAGACATTCTTGTTGGCTGAAGTTGAGTTATTGATCTCTGCATATGGGGAATCTCTTCGTGCCGGCGATTTCATCTCCACATAACCACACTCTGAGCTTTTAGGGATAAGTACAGGTGGGTCTTTAATAGTGGCATATGGGTTCTCAGAACTGCTTAGGGAGCAGTTACTTGAATTATATTCAGAATTCTTTCCCAGGTCTGTAAAGAGAAATGAGAAGAGAAAGCTAATATTGTGTCACTGGCAACATCATTTCTTGGTGATATTTTACTTTTTTTCTTTATAGCTAGGTTTCCATAATTCTACACACTGAAAATAATACTGTACCTTTTCCACTTGTTTTGGAGAGAATCTGCTATAAAATGACCCATCCCTAAAGTAGTTTTAGCTCCTCTCCAAGATAAGTACTGACATCAATATCATTAACTGATTTCATTTTTATGATCACATTCAAATATAATAAATTACGTTCTATTTTATTAATAGAAAATTTACAGAAGTTCAATCAAGAAACCAGCTATTGATGGCTCCAGGACCACCAAGAGGGCTCTATTATCATGACAAGAAGGCATTTGTGCTGGGAGGACTCCTGGTAAAAGCTCTGTACTAGGCACCTAATCACGCACACCCATCCTAAACAGCAGACCTTAGTCAACATGTAACCATGTGGATTTTTTCTTTATTGTCCCTGCTATTTCCCTTTATATGTTTCCGTCTCCCCATAAGCCATATTTCTTTCAAATGAAATATGAGTGTTTCCTCAGCAAACTGAGTCTTTTGTTCCCCAAAGACTTAAGCTCTACCAAGGACCACCTCTGGTCACTTTCTTGATGTCAGTCACACGTTTGTGTGTTTGCTGTAGTAACCACACTAAAAATTCTACATTTTCTCTTGCCATTCTAGCTTGTTTAAAAAATATTTCAGTCTTTGAGGTTAAAAAAATTTAATTGTGCTTCTGATTTCTTCCTCAAATTTACACCATACCTTTTAAGGATTTTCCCATATAGCTTCTGTCAAGTCCAAAAGCACCTGTAATAAAGGAAGAAAAAAACACCCAATGAGAACTGAAAGGAAGAAAACCCCCATCCAGTATCCCAAGGTCCTGGAAGAGGATCTCCCACTGCAGCAAACAACCAGGCTGCTGCTCTTCAAGACTTTACACCAGATCAGTTGTCCCAGATGTCCCCAGTGCTTAGAATTAAACACGCACACATTTGGTCATTCACCTAGTTATTTACCGTGACTCAGGAAAAGCTGGTCAAAACAGGATAGAAACTTATCAACATGGCACATGGATACATATGTAACAAACCTGCACATTGTGCACATGTACCCTAAAACCTAAAGTATAATAAAAAAAAAAAAAAAGAAACTTAGGCCCAGAGATAAATCAGTATACTTGATTCAAGGTTGCACAGTGAGAAGAAAGGATACAGTGAAGACCTGAGTTGACATTTCACACCTACGTGCAGCTCTTTCAAGGCTCTGATGGTTTTCAAATAGTTTTCCCAATAATCATTATTCGGTTATATTATTGTCTTCACTATAAGCGTGTTTTCTAGAGACTGGAAGCTTTGAACACTGTTGACTAACACTTTACAGGTGATACTAGCTCTTGCCCTTCTTTATTCAGCTTTTAATAATTTGACTTTTCCAGGTATGGGGACATAATTGTGTATGAGCCTAGATACACACAAAAAAACCTGCTTTCTCATTGGAAAATGGCCAGCCTTTATTTCCTGGGTGTCGGGAGGGAAATAGGAGTGTTCCAGCTCATGCTGGAAAAATTGAGCATGTAGGCAAGAGAGAACGTGCAACCACTTACAGAAATCAATCAGGTCACAAGCATGTTGTATAAAATATAAGCATTTAATCACAAATTCGCACTATTAAAAACAAAATAAGAGGACATTACCCAGCCCATTTTATACTATCTGGTATATACATGCAAAATTGCATTGTTAATACTGCATGAGAATCAATTATTCTATTGGAGCTGTGTTGTGACAAAAAGGAGAAAACTATAGATTAGGAGACAAAGGAATTACATGTTATCACTTATTGGCCATATAACTTTGGGCAAGATGTTCCACCCTCTGAGTGTCAATTTTCTCATCTCTAAAATGGGAAAAACAAAATTTGCCTTCCAGCATTCCAGGGTTTTTGTCATCATTAAGTGAAACAGAGCATATGAAAAGGCTTTGTAAACTCTGAAGCACCATACAAATGAAGTGTGCCAATTACTCTAACACTCAGTGCATTATACTACCCTTTGCTTCAGTCTTTCCTTAAGCACTCCAAGGCATTTTCAATGGCCTTTTAAAAGAATATTACAGGCCAGGTGCGGTGGCTCATGCCTGTAATCCCAGGACTTTGGGAGGCCAAGGTGGGTGGATTGCTTGAGCCCAGGAGTTTGAGATCAGCCTGGGCAATATGGCAAAACTTCATCACTAATCTTTTGAAATACAATACAATACAATAAGAATGTTACAGACTTAGGTTAAAAGCAGAGAGTAAAGTAATGACTAGCAATGAACATTCCAGGTAAGTATTTGAGAATGTTAAGGAAATGATATCCTTGCCACTGTGCATGCATCTCTTAGAGTGATGTTAAGCTCAAGTTCTGATGTTGGTGTCCTATGGGGATCACTGAGTAAGCACACACTGTTGTGGAGAAGGAAGCAGCCTCTCCTAAAGGGAGAGGGTCTGTCAGATATCAATCATCATGGGACAGGAAACGGGAATATTTTCCTCTCTCAGGCACACTCTCTTGCATCTGGGTTGTGAAGAGTCTAACCAAGCCCATAGCTAGGGGGAAGGGCACACGGTTATGCAGGGAGGCAGCATAAATGGGTGTGTAGTGAAGAATCAACCTTATCAAAGAAAGGGTGGCCTTTGCTCTCAGCTCCTGGGAGGTGATCTTGAAGTCCTTGGACTGTCCTGCCCAATAGGAGTGCTTTTGTTCACCTGAAAGCCCAGGGATACACTGGATAGTGTAACTGAGTGATTTATGGTGGGGGGTTGGGGCCATATGGTATCATCTCTACCTCTGGAAGGGGAAAGACTAAAGGTCAATCATGTCTACATGATGGGAGTCAATCATGTCTATATGACTGAGCCCCCCATAAACTGTAACCATGAGAATGCCCATTCAATGAGTTCAGTGAGTCCTTGCAGCAAAATGTTGATCCTGAGGGTGGTCTTGGTGATCCTTCAACTTGTAGCTGATGTCAGAAGTCAGGGTGGTCTTAGGAATTCCCAGACTTTATAAAGAGGACCCATGAAGATGGGGCACAGTCTGTGGCCTCTGAGAACAGCTTTATCAAGGAGCTCTGTCTATGCTCCTCTTTGCCAAATACTCTTGGCCATCTCCAGACTGTAGCAAAGTCTTATTAAATGTCCATTTTAATCTTAGCTGTGCAGTGGCTAGCCTTCCACCAAGGTGTTAAAGAGAGAATCAGCATGGAGCAGATAGTAAGTTAGAGAATAAGAGCTGGGGCTATGAGGCCAGACACCCCTGCCAGATTCTCTCTTCATTGCCTTGGAGGAACAGGGAGCTGTTTTAATGAGGGAGCAGTCAGGATTACCTATAAACTCCTGTATATACCAATCCCTGGGGCAGGGCTTTCAAATGCTTGGTTTAATTTAATTCACACAACGAGCCAGTACATGGTTATTACTCCCATTTTACAAATGAACAAATCAAGAGTAAGTGAGGGTAAGTGATTGGCCCAGTGCTATATCTCAGGACATTTTGTGTCTAGTTCAAGGCTCTTTCAGATACCATGACGACAACTATTCCATCATTTAAAGCACCTGTACGCTTTATCATCCATAACATGCCTGACTCTGTCGTTTGTGAAGAACTTTTTCTGTGCAACAACTTTAAAGGGATGTTAAATGCAGAATTATTCCTGAGTGAGAACAAACCAAGAAGATCCAGAATTTCCAATGAAGATTCTATGTTCCTAACACTCAGTCCCTTGGGTCTCATTGAGCCAGAAAGCAGAGACGTTTATATATGACCAATATAGCGATGCTGTATCTTCTGGAGTCTTCACAGTGGTCTAAGATAGAACAAGAGGACTTTTCTTTCACTAGCGCTGGTTGGTATTTTGCTGAATATCAATTCATATATTCCTTTGAGCTAAATTATAAATGTAATTAAGACGCCTAAAAAGTCTCCTTTAATGTTAGATGATGTTACCAATAAGCATATTGTGAGTCTCGTATGTAAATAATTTTGCTGTGGTTAGAAATACTCAACC
Organism: Hylobates moloch; assembly: GCF_009828535.3. NCBI lineage: Eukaryota > Metazoa > Chordata > Mammalia > Primates > Hylobatidae > Hylobates > Hylobates moloch. Next base: position 21,208,249 of record NW_026652281.1, read on the forward strand.
TATTGATAAAAATGGTATTGAATGCAGATAAAAGGAATTTGTACAGCAAGCGTGATAACCACTACACTATGGAAATGACTGAGAATTTGTATTCACCACTAAAACATTTTTATTTCCATAGAAAGAGGCTTTCCCACAGGGATCAGTTCCTATGACTGGCTCAGAGAACTTGACACTGCTTGCAGAAGAAGCAGTGTTTAAGGGGAGCAGTCAGAAGACCAACTTTGAAATCTGGCTTTACCCCTTTCCTTCTTTGAAATTTCAGACAAGAGGGTTAACCGCTCTGTGCCTCCCAGTTTATTCCTCTACAAAACAAGATTCATGGGAGAGGGTCCACCCAGGAGGATCATCCAATTTAGCAAATAGGCCAAGTGTGGTGGCTCATGCCTGTAATCCCAGCACTTTGGGAGGCTGAGGCAAGCAGATCACTTGAGGTCAGGAGTTTGAGACCAGCCTGGCCAACATGGAGAAACCCTGTCTCTACTGAAAATGTAAAAATCAGCCGGGCATGGTGCTGCACATCTGTAATCCCAGCTGCTTAGGAGGCTAAGTCAGGAGAATCACTTGAACCCAGAAGGCAGATCGTGCAGTGAGCCGAGATCGCACCACTGCACTACAGCCTAGATGACAGAGCGAGACTCTGTCTCAAAAACAAAAACAAAAACAAAACATTAGCAAATGAAAATACACAAAGGTCAGTTATATTAAAATTTAAAAGAAACAACAAATAATCTTTAGTATACACCCCATGTAATATCTGTGATATATTTATACAAAAAATATTCGTTGTTTATCTATCTGAAATACAAATTTAACTGGGATTTCTGGCACCTACCTCCAAATAAATGTACGTGAAAGGATTTGTTATCCGTAAGACACTGCACACCTATAAATTACTACATCATCAAACTGCTCTCTGAAAATACAGGGTACAGGCTTGGAAACTGCACTGCATAATTAATGGTGTATCACAGAAGTTCTTTAAGTATGGACCAAGCATTCCTGCCCCCTTTTCAGGAGGCCTATGAGACCAAAACTATATATACACATATATATTTTAAGAGGTGAGTCTCGCTATGTCATCCAGATCAGACTCAAACTCCTGGGCTCAAGCAATCCTCCTGCCTCAGGCTCCCAGGTAGCTGGGGCTATAGGCCTGTGCCATTGTGCCCAGCTGCAAAACTATTTCCATAACAATACAACAACAATATTTGCCATTTTCACTCTAATTCTCTTTCAAGTGTACAGTGGAGTTTTTCAGAAGCTACATAAAGTATGATATCAAAACCAACTGAATGCAAAAGCAGACATGATAATCTAGCTATCTTCCATTAAGCTGGACATTAAAGAGATTTTTTTTATAAAAATGTAAAATAGCATTGCTCTTCTCACTAATTTTGAAGCGTTTTGGAAAATGTAGTTATTTTTTATAAAAACACAATTTATGTTATGAAATGTGATTATTATTAATTTAAATAAATTAATATTCTATTTTTCCAGTTTTTATTTACATATTAAATTTCATTTAATATGGTAAATATAAATAGATATAGCCCCTATCAACAGAAGCTCTTTTGGGTCCTCAACAAATTTTAAGAATGTAAAGGAGTCCTAATTTCAAAAAGTTTGAGAATAACTGATCCACTGTATTCCTGTTGGTATCTCTGATTCCTCACCTGAAAGGGAAGGGGATCTCAAGTACAGATACCCTATATCAAAAGAAAACAAGGAAGAGCGCACAGCCGGGAGCCAAGCTGACAGGGTCCAATACTAGCTCTATCATTTAATAGGCGATGACGTCCCGTGCAAGTAACATAACCTCGTTATGACTCAGTTTCTCAACTGTAACATGGAGATGGTGATAACAATAGTACCTACCTATTAGAGTACTTGTGAGAATTAAGTTAACAGGCATAGAGCAAGAATGTAAGCTACGAGCAGGCAGAGATCCCAATCTCTTTTGATCAATTCCTGGCACATAGTAGGAATTCAATAAATGTTTGTTGAATAGATAAAGCCCTTAGGACAGTAGTTAGCCCTGTACAGGTGTTAGGCATAATTCTGTTATTGTGTTTTTTGATGCAAATTTTCAATAGAACACCTTGGCACAAACAGAGATCTGTGACTGTTTCAGGGACTGACAGGTCAAGGTGCTGCTAGGGACGTGCGTTGGGAGAACTCACCGAGCTCGTTGAGGTAGCCGCCATGTTTCCAGTCAGCCGGCAATGTCCCAGTGCAGTCCCCCACAGGGCCTCTCTTCCCAGGATTCACATTTTTAAGATTCACAAACAGTTGATTGTTTTTTGACTGTTAAAAATATAAACAATGAAAGATTAAAAACAAAATACAATGCGGCACAGCACAGCGTTATGGACCTGGGGAAAAGTCCAGGGCACACATTAAGGACCAGCCCTTAGAGTGGCCTGAGCTCAGGGGCCGAGGTGACTGCTTGTAACCTGGTGGGACTTGGAGGCTGGCAGGAGTTCATGTCCTTCAGTCCTAGCTACTCCCTCCACCACCTCAAGATCTTCATTTCACTCTGTCATCCTGTGCCAATTAGACCTTATTTGGATTTATACACATACAACTTTGATTTGAAAAAAAAAAAAAAAAAGAACTCTTGGTCTAAGCTCTCCCATCAAAAATTGTATGTTTTGTGAGTCACAGGTGACTCTTAGCAGTTATCCTAGGCGTAAACATGAGAATAAGATTATCTGCTTTGCCTCCTTCCCTGAATTTGTATGAGAACAAATAAACTGATGAATGTGAAAGTCTCTGGAGAATGTGGAGTGATATTTAACCATGAAGTACTATAATTAAAATCTATAGCTGCATTAATTAAATTACAACTGGTTTAATTTAATTAGCTTGATTTTTTTTCTAATAGAGCACTGGAATTAGACAACAGAGATTAGAAATATAATTTGGTTATGACTGGAAGAAAGAAATGTTTGAGATTTCAGAGCATTGTGGGGAAGACCCCGGATGAGTTGGGTGCTATTCAAGTAGCAGCTCTGGGTTCTAGACGCTCTGTCTCCAACCTCTCTGTGACTCAGTTTCCTCATCTGTAAAATTGGCATAATAATCACTCGATTTATAGGACTGGTGTGAAGATTAAATAAGTTTATATTTTTTAAGTGATTAGAAATGCTTGGCACATAATATTAGGTTGTTGCTATGTGACCACTGTTGACCTACAAAAATAGCAATTTCATGTGGTTCAACCCAAATCAGTGCCTATTACTGTTGTTACTAAAGCACAGGTGGCCAGGAAAGGGTACTGGAGGACGGGCGGTCAGAAGAGACGCACTTCGAGATTTTGCCCATGGCTGATTCTGCTATAGGTCTTTATGTTTTTGTTAATGTCATTATGAGTCACTATTTTTAAATCTCATGTAAAATTAGAAACGTTTTTCTAAAGCAGTGTAATGGAAACAGTACAGATTGTAGAGACAGAGAGACTTTGACTCACACAGCAGCTGCCTCACTCATTATCAGGCAGCTATGTCTGGAAGTAACTTAAACTCCCCACTACTCAGGTTTTCATCAGTAAACTTGAGATTCCCAAAGCACACTCAGAGGACTGTTTAGAGGAATAAATTAGATAATATATGTAAAGTACCTAGAACAGCCTCTGGTGAACAGCGGCCCTCAATAAATGCTGGTTCCCTTCCTCCCTCCCTGACCCACTTTCAAAGACTAGAGCCAATTCCTCTCACCTTCGTGGCGGTCATCCTGTCCCTGTTGTTGACGTGAGGGGATGTGGCACACTGGGTGAGCGTGTGGTAACTGGGATTGGTGAAGTAGTGGCTATTAGCGTTTCCACCATTGCTGTGAGGAAGGGTTCCTGCAGGAAGGGAAGGAAATGGTCAAGGCAGCAGGCTCCCAAAAATGTGTGTGAATAAAGGGAATCAAAATAACAAAACAGGCCCAGCGAGGTGGCTCACGCCTGTAATCCCAGCACTTTGGGAGGCCAAGGCAGGCAGATGACGAGGTCAGGAGATCGAGACCATCTTGGCTAACACAGTAAAACCCCATCTCTACTAAAAGTACAAAAAACTTAGCTGGGCATGGTAGCATACGCCTGTAGTCCCAGCTACTCGGGAGGCTGAGGCAGGAGAATCACTTGAACCCCGGAGGTGGAGGTTACAGTGAGCCAAGATCGCACCACTGCACTCCAGCCTGGTGACAGAGTGAGACTCCATCTCTAAATAAATAAACAAATAAATAAATAATAGAACAAATGTCTGAACTGCTTCCATATCACAAGCTGGGGAGAATCTCCTCCTGCCCAGCCTACTCAGCAAAGCTTCTAGAAGCAACAGGCCTCTACCTTCCTAACTGCCTCCTTGGAAAAGTATGAAAGCTTGTGAACAAATGTGAAACTGAAAGAACCAATTATTTAAGATCCATAGGAGTGGCTAACTAGGACTAAATTTAAAATAGAGTCAAGCAGGCCTTTGCTGACTAAGGATCACACCTGTACTCTGAGTTCTCTGAAAACCCAGTTTTTTATCTTTGGGTCTTTCAGAGCTCAGCTGAACCAACCAATCAGAGCTTACCGGCCTTAGCTAATCAGGGCTCAACTTTATCGAACGATCAGGGTTCAGCTGTGTCAACCAACCAGCACTCAGCTGCACTGACCAATTAGAATTAAACCAGTTTCAATCCTTCACTTGCCTAAACGGGCCTGATTGGAAGCTGGGTGGGGACTTTTGCTATAAAACCCAAGCCTTCCCTTTGTTCTCTGAACTGCACCTTCATTTTACACTGGCTGCAACTCCTGGATTTGCAAACTGTTCACTGGAATAAAATCTCTTTCCTTCAAATTCCTTTTCAGAGAACGTTTGTTCACAGTGTCCACAGATAACTGCTCTTTGCTTTCGGGCTTATACAGCTGGGAAGGCATCGTTTGAAGCTACTCTGCAACTTTCCTTTTTTTAAACACTTGAGTTCTTGACACAATAATTCTGCATTGAAAATGCACTACTATGTAAATCAGCTACTTCTCATATTTCCACAAAATTTTGTAGTTTTAAACATGTAACCAACCAGAAATCCTTCAATAATCACCCAAAAAGTAATAAAGATTTTAAGTTTTTAAATTCCTCCATGTAAGTGGTTGCTTCTACTGATGATTGATTATAATTTTATTTTTCCTTTCATGAGGCATTGTGACAGAACAGAAAAAATCAAAAGAGTTTTCTTAAAGGGCTGCCTTGGTTCTTGTTACTACCAAAAAGCTGTTTCTGATATAACTTGGTTCCCTCCAGTTAACGATTTGGGTAGGCCTAGGGAGAGGCTGGGAAGCACATATAAAGTACCCTCATTCAGAGACAGGAGAACTGGTCCAGCTCCCTAATCTGATCCACCACCTAGGTAAACTTATCATCCTCTCTTCCTCCCCACCCCCCTTACATATGACAAAAACTTGAGGCTGGATACAAAGCTCCTTATGGATTGAAATTCCCTAAATCTAAACCACAAACATAATGAGCTCAATTTTAAAACCCTCATAGCAAACCACAGAATGATAATTTACTATTGCTGAAATAAAAAACTCATCTCTAGCAATGTATACCTTTTCCAAACATAGAATTCTCTCAATGAGAATTGACAGAAACAATGGACAGCACAGCCAAACACCCAGTTTTAAGGAACCAGGATGAAATTTAACTTTTCAAGAAGCAAAATACCTCTACTGCCTCTGCTCTTACCTGAAATGGTATAATCTGCATTGATGACCCTCATAGCAGGGGTGTAGGTAACTGCCGGCATGCTTGATTCCTTTCCCTTCTGCTTGTGTCTATAAATAATGAACAATGCCAGTAGGAAGAGAACAACTAGGACAAGAATGATGATGCCCGCAATGGCCCCGATCTGGTAGGAATCAGCAGGGAGAGCAGTACTGGTTCGGCTTAAGCTGTTCAGATTTCCAACTATGATAACACCAGCTAGAAAAAGAAAAGAGAGACTTGAGAAAGGATGACAGTGTGCGGGATAAATGTTTGATCTCTACTTACAAAAATCTCCTTCTGTGCTAATGCCTGCATATTTTCAGTTCATAAAACATTAATTTGGAAACAGAGCAGGAAGAAAAAGCAAACATTCCTCATTGTCAGATGTTGTCAGCCTATCCATGCCCAGAGAAAGGCTGCTGTAAGCCTCAAAAAGAGACAGAAGCTGGGCACAATGATGCGTGCCCGGAGTACCAGCTACTCAGGAGACTGAGGCGGGAGAACTGATCTAGCCTAGCAGTTAGAGACCAGCCTGGCCAACACAGCAAGACCCTGTCTCCAAAAAAATATAAAGAAAGACACGGGATTTTCTGAACCCAAAGAGATTCAACAGTAGGGTTTGAGAGCTTCTTATATATTTCCAATTAAATACTTAGACTGGCAATTAATTTGGGGTAACAATTTATCTAATTTTTATTTTGCTTTATTTATTATTCAATACTGAGCTCATGCAGAGTTAAATGCTAAATGTCCCAACTGCTTAACCAAATTTTATGTCTATCCTTAGCATTTCTAAGAGTAATTTTCCTTCCAAGCAAGCATAACACCATAATAAATCTAGTCTAAGAACAGGATCTACCTTTTGCCAATTTCAATGGGTCTTTTACCTCAGAAGATACTGTTCTGTGCAAAGTTATTTTCCATGACAGAAAGATTTGTCCTGATAATACCTGATAGCATTACCCTAATACCTTACTCATTAAATTCAAAATCCGGCATTACATAGTTCTCCCTTATGGTCTATCAAGTGAGGACACTAAAGGCATGGGTTGAGATTCAAGAAATCTGGCATCTAAAAAAATTGACCTAGATATTCTGAACTTTCCCTTAAGCTTTCAGGCTGCAGTTTTATCATCTATAAATGAGAAAAGAGGCCTCCATGTCACTGCTTCCGGCTCAAGTAAATGTTCCTATGATTTTATGATTCTAAATGCTGAAGGATCTTCTTACAAAACAATCTGCCCTGAAACACAGACCACCAAGGATAATGCAGTGAGATTACAGAGTATTTGTAATTATGACGTGATAATGAAAGATTGCATTCTATTGTTATGACAGTCAAGTGTAAATCATAAGCATGTAAAAGTTATTTTACCAAAGAAATTAAATGTTGTAAATATTTACATGGTCTGCAGTTTAAGATTACTCCATCTACAACAGTGTATCAATTTTCTAAAGCCTTTTATAGCCCATCTGCTTATTGCCTACCAGGGAGTACCACATGCAGTAAGAGCTGTGACTCTCTGGAGGGCATGCTTTAGAACCATCAGAAGCACTTTCTCAAAGTCCCCAACCCCAGAATCGGAATTTCCCAAACAGGACCATATACCTGACAACTATTCCCAGGTCGTTATGACACACACCCCAATTAAAAACCAGGGGCACAAGTTTTACAAAAAGTTAAACATATGTCTACTATATACCCCAATTATTCTACTCCTAGATATTTACCCAAGAGAAATGAAAGCACATGTCCATGCAAAAACTTGATTCACTCTTGTTCATAGCAGCTTTATCTGTAATAGCCCCAAACTGGAAACAATCCACATGTCCATCAGCACATGAATAGGTAAACAAATTGTAGTATATCCATACAATGGAATAGTATTCAGCAATGAAAAGAACTGACTTGTTGATATGTGCTACAACATGGTTTCATTTCAAAATAATTATGCTGAGTAAACAAAGCCAGACCCAAAAGAGTACAGTATGATTTCATTTATATAAAATTCTAGAAAATGAAAACTATACTGACCGAAAAGAGATGAGTGATTACCTGGGGCTTAAGGGGTGGTAGGAGTAGGGAGGGGCATGAGGAAACACATGGTGATGGATATTTCATTTATTATGGTGATGGTTTCATAGGTATATAGATAGTCCAGGTCTTATTAAATTGTACACATTAAATAGGTGTGTTTTTTGTGTATCAATTACACCTCAATAAAGCTGAAAAAAAATTATAGACCCAGTAGAAAGTTCATGAGTTTTGGAATAACAAAAATCTGGCACAAAAGCTGTGACATATTCTAGAAATTAGCTATGTGACTTTGGGAAATTACTCAGCCTCTCTAAGCTTTTGTTTCTTTATCTGCAGGAGAGCAACAATAAGGCATTCATCTGGCAATTAAATAAGTAACCAATTATGCCATTTAGAGTTGTGGTGAAGATTATGCTGGATAACATAAGTGAAAATACCTCACATTGCCTGGTACATGGTGCTCACACAGTACTACAGTGCTACAAACGTTAGCTAGTGTCTTTACCTTGATCACATCTCGCTCCCTTCCATCCGGGGCTGCAGTAACAGGTCCCGGTGATGTGGTCGCAGGTGGAGTTGTTCAGACAGTCACATATCTGGCGACAGCCATAGCCATATGTTCCTGCAGGGCACTCTAGAGAAGGAAAGTCAGATGTAGCTTTCCAACCTTGGGAATTTGGAGCAAGGCTGTCTCTGACTGCAAGCCCTGCACATCTAGAGCTGAGTCCTTTCAGGGGATTCCTACTGAGGCTGACTTGTACCCCCAAGAGTGTCCCAGAACTGGACAGCATTCCCGGAATCATGGTGGCACTACAGTCCAGACTGCACAGGGCTAGAGACAGGGCTGCTCAACATTAGAGCGCCTGACACTTTCAGCTGCTACATACTTCCCTCTATGATGTGTATATGGAGAGTCTGGAATTCCCATGGAACAGATGAAGATAATCACTAAGGGCAATTTGAGACAAGTCCACCAGGCAAAACTGTGGGCTGGAAGGGCCTAGACTGAAGAGCACAAACTAAAGATGCTTTCTTGAGAACACATATATTTTACTGTAGGCTCAGGGATCTTCATAAACGCACATTCTCAGTTGAATTAGCCAGGAATAGGAGAAGAGGCAGACAACAAGTTTTGTTGATTTTCTAGGTAAGAACTTCATTTGCTATGGAGTGATTCAAACTCTGGATTTTGTTGAAGTCTCGAAGACAAAAGGAATGGGATTCTTACGATGTGGTCTTAATAAGAGTTTGGCATGAATTTCAAAGGATAGTGTAAGCATGTTAAATCTAAAAATCTTTGTGACAAAATATTGATATTTTTTATAAAGTGAGCAGCAGGGGGCAATGTGCTATTATTATTAGAATTCTCTGTCAAACACAGGGTTTCTGTTTACAAATAAGCATTGGGAGAAGTCTCCAAAAATAGAGACACTTTTATTTGCTGTTGAGAGTAATCACGGAAGCACTTAAGAGGTTTTCTTATTTAAAAAGACCTTAACCAGTCATCTGGTATTCAAGTAAAATTTTGAGCCTATTCTGGTTTCCATGCATATTTAGACATTTATACACAGACACACAATATTTATATGCACAATAGAGGTGTGCATGCAACTGCATCACTCAGTCAGGATCTGTTTCATGACTCAATGAAACAGTAATGCAAAACTAAAATTGGGCTGTCTCTGTTGTGAGCTGATTCCTGGATGTCACTGTTGTTATATTTGCTAGAAAGAGGATATGCAAAAATACCCTAGGGTTTAGCACATAAGATTGAGGCAACCAGGTTCAGAGTGGCTCTGTGAGGTGCCAGTGGAGTTGGGTGGGGAGGGATGCTTTATTGTCAGAGTCCTGCTATCCTGATCAATTCTTCCAGGCCACACCGCTCCTATGGCCATAATCTTGGCAGATCCTTCCCAAGAGTACAAACTCTGGTGAACAGGAATTGTTCTTCACCTTTTCCTGCCTAAAAGGTTTTATCATAAGAAAGTGGGTCTGATACAGCCCTAAGCCCTTATTTATTTATCGTGATTACTGAAAGAAAGGCATAGAGGAAAGGAATAATAAACTAATTTGCAATATTCAATTTTATTAAGACTAATGTTCTTGTAACTCTGTGAGGGGATGCATAGCTAGTGGGGTGGAAATAAAAAAATACGGATGAGTAATTCCAATGGCATATTCTCCCCCAGTGGGACTTAAAAAAATTTTAAGGCAGTATGTTGTCTGGAAGGTTGTTAAGACTAAGATGAGAAGTTGTTAATGGAAGCAGTATAAAAGCACGATCTAGAGAAGGTTGTTGAAAGGGTGGCAATGTTTGCACGGACTTGTTCCCTCACCAGCAACAGGGGTTGGCCCTGGGCCACCAGCCCTCCTCCCTACTGAATGTACTGTCCTCCAATGTGAGACCCGGGTCCTGCCTCTGTCATGAAGAAAGCTCGACTGGATCTTTTAAAGTTCTGAGCAGCCACATTCCAAAAATAAGAAGGAGAGGAAGGGAGAGCCCAAAAGAACAGAACGGAAAACTTGAATTCTGTCTTCATTCTTGTAGTCACACCTCCTCCGCCCAGAGCAGTGAGTAACTAGCGATGATCCCAGGCAGGCCTGACCTCTGGGAGAGGAAGTCAGTCATGCTGAGAAGTAACCAGCCATCAGCTCAAACAACCTCGGAGTGGTGAATTCTGCCTTAATACTTCCTGGCATCTAGGAAATGTGATTCTAGAGGAAAAAAATACCACCCAGTGATGCCACACTCTCATACTTACTCTGCTCACAGTGCCGTCCCATGAATCCAGTGCGGCAAGTACACTGCCCAGAGATGTGGTCGCAGTCAGCTCCGTTTTGACACTGGCATATCAGTGCACAATCTTTTCCATAAAACCCTAGAGGACATCCTGCGGGAGGAGGGAGGACAGCAGGAGTCAAGAGGCTGCTGAAGAGAAAGACGTGGAGGCTTGTGCCTCCAACATATTGGTGTTTAAACTTGAATGACACTGAGCCATCAGAGAATACAGTGAATAGTACATATCTCAGCTTGCCACAAGAGCTTCTTTGAAGTCCCAAGACAGGGCTCTTGCAAGGAGGTTGTAATTCATAAGCAGGAGGCAGAAAAGTTCCATTCCTGTCAGTGTAACCATCACTGGTACCCCTGGAGGCAAGACTAGTGCCTTCTAACAAAACATCCCTTCAATCCTGGAAGAATAGGACATTTCCTTTCATTCTTTCACATTTCTACTAGAATCCTGGACTCAAATGCCAATGGACTGAGATGGGCACTTTATATTAAAATTACCTGTATGCTTCTACTTGTAGTACAGAACATCTCCATTGTTGCTACTAACCTTGTCCACTGTGTCTGTTATTATCTTAGATAATATCAACTTCCCTGAAGAGGTGTACTAGAATGCTTACCTTAAAAAAACAATTGTACTTCATGGGTGCTTTGTAAAAAGCAATAACCCTTCACACTGCTGCATAATTTTCAATGCTTAGACCGGCGAGTCTCTTGAGCTAAAGACACCCACAAATTCTGTTGGCTTACATGGGCTGGCAGCTGCCCTGCAAGAGTGTCTTGGGGATCTCTGGCGTGATGAAAGATTCAATGCAGGCTGATTCAATGACTGTTTCTAAATATTACATATGCTTTTCATTTTCTCATTTTCTTATGGAACTTTCAAGAAGCAGAGGCAGTGCCCAGATGCCAGTACGCACTGATGACCCCCTGCTGTCATGCATTTATTTAGCACCTACTCTGTGCCAGATTCTTTTCATGGATTCTCTTGTTTAATCTTTACAGCAGGCCAGAAATGCAGGGATGGATATTCCCATCCTGTAGACAGGAACTAAGCCCCAAGTACCCTAAGTCACACAGCTGGCAACTGGCAGGACAACAGGGCCATGATTCAAACGCAGGGAGGTATGGCTCCGGACCCCATGTTGTTCCCACTATATCATGTCACTTGCACTTGAAAAAGGGTTCCCTGTTTGAACCACGTTCTAATTTTAGAATTATAAATAATATCTTACAAGTACCTTTCTCTAAGAAAGTAAACAATATTTATAGATATACGATCTCTGAAGAATATGCTTGGGCCAGCCACCTTCCTTGCCAATTATCCTTTTCAACTCTTGGTTCAAGGTCTACATTATCTTCTAGAAAGTTTCTAAAGACTTTTTCAGCCTATTCTTTAATTATGTACTCTAATTAGTATTAAATAAGAATTGCTCAATTTCAGACCCATCTGTCCTCCTCAGCTTCTTGCTATTATTTTAAAATATACGCTATTATTAGTACTTAACCATAACACATGCCTTCCTTTCTTGTCTCCTTTATTCAACCGAAGGTAAGAGGGCAGAGAATAAACTTCCTTCCCGAATGATGCTCAGCTTTGGAGTAAGTACTTTGCACATTATATCCTATCACGCTAAAAGCCTAATGGAAGAAAAAATGGTTAGGATGCTATGAATTACAAAATGGGGAAAAGAACTAGAGCAGTGGCTCTCGAAGCATGGTCCCAGCCTGGCATTACTACCAGTTGATAAAAATGGCAATTCTCAGGTGCCAGCCCAGACCCACTGCTTCCGGCTCTCTGGGGATGGGACCAGCTTCTGTGTTTGTTGTGTCCTCCAGATGATTCTGAAGCTTGCTACAGTTTGAAAAACATGGAACTCCACCTTTTCCAAGAGCGCACATTAAATCAGGCACTGAGGCTTGTTGTCTTTGCTACCTTTCTAATCTCTATACTTATCCTAACTTTTGTGCCGTTAGAATAAAGGATTGAGAATGTGATCCATATAAATATGGTTTGATTAAAGAAGAGAAGAGAAATAAACTGCACACCATCACACAGCATTGCTCCACCTCAGTGGAGATAGAACCTAGAGACAGAATACTTGGAATGAAGTAGCTCTTAATCACTTAGAGAAATTTAGATGTCTACAGGTCATTAGGAGAGGGAAGTACTCCAATCTCAGGGACCTTTGTTGAGCTCCGGTCATGCATGCGGAGGGTGAGGCTGTTTCCTCCTTCGACCAGGCTCCCCTTAGTGAGCCTCAGAAGGCTTGTCACTTACTCTGAGTGCAGTAGAGCCCTGTCCAGCCAGGAGTGCATTTACATTCCCCATCGTAGGCGCTGCAGAAAGCTCCATTGTGGCAGTTGCACGTGTGGATGCAGTTTGGGCCCCAGTGGGCAGGTGGACATGCTGGAATTACAAGTGTGGAGAAGTCCATCAGAGTTCTGAAGCCAATACCAAGTAGGGAGAATTCCATCCACCCCTACACATCTCCCTGCATGTGAGAGGTTAGCAGTGTACATTAGGACTAAGAAAGCACACTGCTCTGAATTCTGCACTAAATCCCAGATAGCCATGCCAACTTCAACAACGACTGTCATTATTGAGATATGTATTCATTTACAACTGCAGAGTGAGGTGGCTGGGGCAAAAACCACCTCAAGTTTACAGATTCAGTTATTAAACAAACACACATTCAACACCTACTATGTACCCAACACTGTTCCAGGCACAAGGGAGATAGCAGAGGATAAGAAAAAGTCCAAACCATCCTCTGGAAGCTTATATTTTGGTAGGGGAGGCAGGCAAACCAACCAACCAGCCAACAAAATGAAAAATCAATGGTGGTAAGTATTACGACAAAACATAAGGAGGATAAGGAAGACAATAATTTTGGGAGCTACTCCTCTGAGGAAGGCCTCTGTGAGGAGAGGACATTTGAGCAGAGATAAGGTGTGGAAAATGACTTGACTCAAGAGAGGTTAAAGGACCCAAGGCCATGTAGCTCATGTTCACAATTTCTAAATCCTGTACTATTCAGTCTACTCTAGAGTTGCCAATTTAGGCTCCTTTTAAATATTGAGGTTCCCAGCGGTATGTAAAAATTGGTTTCCTTGTAAAAACTCTTAATTGGAAGATGCAGAAAATAATACAATTAAATCATTAGGGGTCACTGCTGATTGAAAAGACATCAGGAAGTCAGATAAAGTATCTGTGAAATAACATAAGATCAGGGGGTAAAATAATTTCATTGATAAAAAATACTTTTATTCATATTAATACTTCAGGAACATAATTGCATAAAAGGAGGACCACCTGTAATTTCTATATGGCTACCCTGTAGGGAATGTGGACCAATAAAGACAATCAATAATACATATGAAGTAACTTTTTAAATGAAAAAAATTCTTCCATAATTGTGTGCACTGTTTTTGTCCAAGAGCAAGGGGAAAATACTAGCTGACACTTGAGGTCTCGAGTGAGCATTAGAACAAATTTTCTAAATACAACACCCTAATTTTACAGATGAAGAAACTAAGGACACAAAAGGTTAATAGTGACTCATACAAGGTCACATAGATTAATAACAATATTTGTTATCTGTTAGACAAATACAGCTTTCCCAAAGCCACAGTGAGACTCGGTGAAAACTGTTGAAGCGTCTAGCCCATTTGATGCTCAGTGAAGCACTCTTTACCTAAAACAACCTATTCCTTAGATGATATTTAACCAGCTTTTGTAAACCCATTTATGTTCACAATATATTTTTCTGAGGTAACCCACTGCCATTAGGTTTTTCTCTACATATTTGTTATGATCAGAGAATGGGAATAAGCATTACTCAACTTTATATTCCCAAAAGGTAAATGTAGAGATAGTGCTTTAAAAAATCATTTTCCCAAGGACACCTGCCCCTTTAAATGTACCCCTTTAAGTTTTCAAAGTCTGTGTTTTGACTGTGAAGGACATTGCTCCCTTTAGACAGGCTCACAATCAGCCAAGAAGAAATATGAAGATGGTTCCATAGAGTCCATAATGGAATCGATGAAATCAATGATCCCCAGGAGAAGCAAAGGCTTTTGCCAAATAAATCAGCTTCCTGTGGAGTGATTATTGGGGCAGGCAACACTATAGTCTCCATTCATAGTTGTGTTTCTATTTTTATTCCTTTCAGCACATTCCTCCTCCAAATGAGGAAGGGACAAATTTCCAAAATAAAGACTACTTTTTAAAGGAGCAATATAAATCAATCATTTTATGACAATGATATTGGACCTTTTACTCTTCCCAAACCCATATGCCCAACTATCAGTTAGAGCCCTTGCAACACAGGTAGATTTAAACAGACTGATTTCTTCTGAAGTGATGCCCCCAGAATGGAGTGAAATCATATCACATAACACTTCTTTCACCAAAGAGCTACACTTCTGAGATTTATTAGCTCTCTTCCCTTATTCCTAAAAAATGGGGTACAGCCTGGACTACTTATGGAAAAAATTAACATTCAGAAAAAAATCTTCCAGCAAAAAATATATTGCTCATCAATTAGTATTTGCAGGTTGCTTGTAACTGTGAAGTTTGAATTAAATTATCAATAAAGCACCATGTAAAATGACTGCACACAGTCATTCTTTGATTTCTCTTATGTGCATGATGGGGGAATTCATTATAAACTGAGACTGTTTCATAAAATTTATAATGAATGAAAGCAGATTACCCCATACATATGCTATTCTTTGGTCAAAAGTTGAGTACTTTTAGACATTGCACTGACACTTTCAAAACATTCATGAATGACTTATAGTCAATGTCATTTTTTTCATGACATGGGTGCTCTAAGAGTCATCTATATAGTCCCTTATAGGGTCACACAATTCCTGTCTGAAATCCAGTGGTGTGGAAGGCACTTGGGTGATGCCAAGGTGAAGCTAAGCATATTAGGTGAGCAGTTCACTCAGGTTCCCAATAGGTTTCTAAGGCTCACATCATTTAATTCCATTTTTTCTTTCTCTGTAATTAACTCTCCAGATAAACACAAAATGAAGAGATAGATTTCTCAATACAGCTGTTTTTGCTTTATTTCAATGGACGATGAATCACAGAAAAGGGGATAAGCAAAATGTTACATATTTAGGTTCTTTCCAAGACATTATTTGGATTTAAACATAGGACCATTACATAGAGGTTGTAATGGAGAAAAAAAAAGAATTTTAAAAAAAGAATTTAAAGTAGAATGTGTCTCTTAATTAGTCATATATTCTTTCTTGATTATATAAAAACATTCATACTTCAATCCTAAAGAATCTGAAAACAAACAAATAAGAACAGTTTATTAATTGTTCTCAAACAAGACTTACGTTGAGAGCAGTCACTGCCAATCCAACCGGGGTAACACTGACAAGATCTGTCAATGGGGTTACAGGTTCCGTTGTTGGTGCAGGTACAAATTCCTGCACAGTTTTTCCCAAATCTGCCACTGGGACACACTGTGAATAAGCTATAGGTCAGTAACTCACAATCAAAACCCCTCTCACAGAATCCTAGAATCTTAGCACAGGAAATAACTTTAAAGGTCACAGGCCCAGCTGCTCATTGGTAGCTATCTCTGCTCAACAGCATCCTTCATCTTGAATAGGCTCATTTTTACAAATCCATGAAGCCAAAGATTTGCATTAAGGCATCACAAACCAGGGGACATCATTGCACTTCTAGAAATATGACTTCACGACTTCTTGCTCTGGGAGTCTAAAATCCTTCCCCATATTGATTTTTTATGGGAGGACATGTCCAGCTAAAACTGAAGAGTGGCACATCTCAGGGAATAAAAAGGTTTTGCCGGAGTGGCAAGCCAGCTTTTCCAAAGCTCAAAGTCCTATCTGAGAAGCTGCAGACACAGCACAGCAGAAGACATTCCCAGCAGACAGCTGAAAACATGGCCTCAGGAAGGCCAAGGGGAGGCCTGAGGACAGACTCTCCGGGGCGTGCTCATCACCACCCAGCTGTCCGGGATGCTTCGTTCCTTACCTTCGTTGCAGAGGGCGCCTGTGAAGCCAGGCAAGCAGTCACACAGGCCGGTGATGTGGTGGCAGGGCCCGCTGCTGTGAACGCACTGCGGGCATGTCTGGCTGCAGCGATGCCCATAAAAACCAGGGGAGCAGACTGAAAACAGAAGGGAAATCAGCAGTTATCCTTCTGAGAAGCGTTTGTCTCACATTCCAGATCGGGATCTAGTTAAAGTTTTAGAGGTTAAAAAGCAAAACCTTAAAAAAAAGTAAAAAAGACATGGAGAATTTTCCAAGTGGAAAACAAGAACAACGAAGGAACAAAGAAACTCTTTAATGAGGAAAAGAAGCCACTAAACTCTGAGTTTCTTGAGAGCAAGCAAATGTCTTAAGTCTTCTTTATTTTCCCATTTAAGGCCCCAGTTAGCTCAAGCCTTGGCATAAAGCAGGGCTCCAGGAATTTTCACTGAATAAATAAAGAGATAAAAAAATTGAAATACTAATAAGTCTCAAATAAGTACTCTCAAACCATTTGTTGATCCTTTATTCTTTAAGAGTCGTTTCTGGCAATAAACATAGATCAACAGTCAAAATTTGAAGATTTTTCCTCCTCAAAATTGTCCAGGTTAATGACTGTAATTGAAAAGTGATTAACCAAAATGCTATATGCTTAAGTTCTTGCCAAGATATTATTCAGATTTAAATACATGATAACTGCATAGAATTCTTATGGGAGGAAAGGCAATTTAAAAAATTAGTGTAACTTATAATTAGTCATATATTCTTTTTTGATTGCATTTACTAAAAGATTAAGTAAAATCTTATGGATCCTTCTCCAACTCAGAAGTCTTAAGGACCAATGTCAATAGTCTCCTTTTTCAACTTTACAATTCCATTTTCCCCATAGCACTGATTTTAAGACTACTAGTAGGATGAATGATTTGCCTCAAGGTTTGGCTGATGTTGACGTCTGGTAATTGAGGTAAGGCCAATGCCAAATTGCTGAATAAAATATTTACAGGTCAATGAATTTCTAGAACACCATTTGCAAGCTTTCAGGAAGGGTGAAGAAATATATCCTGATGGTTGTGCCAATAAGGCAATCAAGTAATTATTGAGAAGAAATGGTTAAATCCCCATCTGTTAGGTTAGTTCTGAAGGCTGGAAAGAATGAAGCTCTTAGGGAAGTGCTCTCAACACAGTTCTGCAAAGGACAAGTGAACCATTACACCCTCTTCTGCCTTCAAGTGCAACAGGACATCACTATAAACTGAGAGGTGGAACAGAGATTATTATTCTATACATGGTGCCCAGGGAAGGGAAGGTGGAAATTACTGCCTAATGAGACACTTACTCCTCTGACAAGTGGTGCCTCGGAAGCCTGGTGCACACTCGCAGATGCCATCATCAGGGGAGCAGGAAGCCCCATTTTTACAGTAGCAGGGCAGGGAGCAGTTGGGGCCCCAGCGTCCCTCAGCACACACGCTGTCACAGTGGACACCTGAAATAATGCACATGGGGCAAGGCTGAGAAAGAGGCAGTGTGGAGTTTCCACAGATGCTAATTCAAAGATGAGGACTAAGCTCACTGTATTAAACCTGAGGATCACGAGCAGCAATGAATGGAGAGGTTATCATCTTATAAACATCAATGCACAGTAACATAACATTAAAAAAATACCCAGAACTATTTTCTATGGAGTCACGAAGAAAGAATAACAAACTTTTGTTATATTGATTTTTCTTCTTCAGGAAGAGGCAATAAAGTGGAAGCCCAAGGGCTCTGTCTATTGCAAGTAAAATTTATCAACAATACGATATCTTTTAGCCCTTGGTGACTGCCTCCTCCTCCTCCCATTCTTTGTTTTCACAGAGAAATAAAGTGTAAAAGGATAAGGCAATAAACAGTTCCATAAAATGTTTTACATAAAGAAAACCCTCCCCTGGATTAAACAAATAAACATAATCTTAAAATAACTTGATGGTGCATTGTGCAGAACAGAAAGATGCACTGACATGTGCCACCAAATTCCTTCTTAAAAATCTTACCTGACATTGGAGAGATACTGGCAGAATATCACAACTGACATTATTTGTAGCTGTTGTCTATGCTATCGATTATTATGAAACTGTATGCAGGTGTTTAACTCTCATTTTAAATACTGAGAAACTTTAGAATTAAAAAAATGACAAAAGGAAACAGAAAGGAAATCCAAGTTTGCAAAAATAAAACTAAAACCAGGTTTTATTTGAGATAAATAAAAGTCTCTTCGGTACATTTGTATTGGAAATACAACAGGGGCCTCTTTCTTGCCAGAATTCCTCACAACTCAAAGAAATGTTCTTCACATTGAAAGGCAATAAGTTATAATTAGTAGTGAACTGGCAGTTGCTGGCCTCAGACCAAATGAAAACATATTAAGAGCAAGCACGCACACCCTCCAGGATTCCAGAATACTAACAACCACCCAGTACCACAATGCTGAGACAGTCATGTCTTGTGTTACAGTTTTAGCTTCTAAAGTAATCAGGCAAAAAGTCACCACAGTCTGAACCTTAACATGGAAGCAGTCCCAAACTATAATATGAATGTTGCTAATTGGTACACCATTTCCGGTGAACACTGGACTAGCAAGAAGATCCACTTTTTACTATTCCTGTTTTTTTCCTTCTGAAAGTCTCCCACATGGTAAAGGCCATTAAGTAGGCAAGAAAGCACGCAGACCTCATTGTGTCTAGCTTGACCCAACAATAGACTTTTATTTCATTTGGACCATGGGCTGAAGAAAGGAGACCAGGTCTGTTCATAAACCAATTGGTGTTTAAATGTTTCCCATAGAATAAAGTATGAAGTCTGGGCCTACTATGTTGAGTTTTTTCTTGCAATCATAAATACATTATCTTTTTTTTTTTTTTCAAATCTCTTTTGAAAATCTGAGATGAAATTGCAAACTCTACCCTCCTCAGATGTGATACGTCAGCCACAGAATCTTACCTGGAATTTATATCCACACCTATACTGGGCAGAAGTGTCAAATATATTAAGCAGTAAACCACTTCAAAACGAGGCTGCAAACTTAAACTTTGTTTTGAGAATTTAAAGAAAGTACCAACAAGGGTAACCTGCTAAACGCTTCACTCTCAATTCAGATTCAGGTCCTAGACTCTGACCATGAGCCAAAACTTCTGCTTAACAACAGCTAAGATGGGGACACCTGCTTATCACAGAAACTTAGACAACCAACCCAGGGCATTTTGGTCTGGTGCCATCAAGACAAATCTCAATGAAGATTTTGAAGAAGTGGAAGCTGAGTAATTATCTGGTTAATCTGACTGATCATCATCCTGAAAAAGCAGTCCCGATTTTTTATGCTTTTTTGTTAGGGTGGGGACTCGGGGGGGAGGTAAGATTTAGCCATTTATGATGACTTAGTTTATCAACTACTTGCCAAATCACTACTTCAAATTGCACTTAATAAATTCAGTGAAGATGGAATGGAGTACACTTTAGGTCAAAAGTATATGCTGCTTTTTTATATCATAGGTTATCATGATTTATGTATAGTTTAGCCTATTCTCAATCAGAGCATGTTAAGAAAAATGACTACAGGCCAGATAGGCAAATCTGAATAAAGAGATCCTCTCTTTCATAACTGATTCCTCTTCCCTTAAGAGGTTTGTTCAGATGATTAGCCTAGCCATCAGTCATAATCAACTATATCCTGGTAATGTTTGTATAAGTAACAAGGCCCACCCTATAGCAAGAAGATCCACTGCAGAGATAAGCTTGTTTCATATGGTTTACCCATCATTTCATTTCCAGAGAATCATAGCAAATTCTATAGATCATTGATCAAAACTTCTGTGTCCAATCATATAAGCATCTTTCAACAGACCCAAGCTTACTTGAAAATAAGTTTTAGTTTAGAATTGCAAAGAAATGTTTCCTTTGAATATAAATTATAAAAATTCTATTACCAACCCCCTCTTAAAAATTCAAGCCCTTTTATTTTACTCTATCATCAGTAAAAAATGAGTCAGCATTTTGCAGATACTAATGCCTAATCTATGTGAAGATAAGTATCAAGTATGTCTCAGTTAGGGGGCAATTCCGGGGAAAGGTGTGGAGTTGTCTTTCCTCCTCTTGCTGTACCCTCTTCTCCTATTGCTGCTTCTCCCCTTCTGGCCCTCTGTGCCCTCCTAGTTATTTTTCCCTTCATCTTATAGTCAGAAAAGGACAAGATACATTTATTATTGCTGAGTAGTACCTTCTCTGGAGAATATTGATATTCTAAGAGATCACGCATTCTAAGAGCCTAAGAAATAAATATCTAATTGTGGAATTTCAGGCAGTAAGTATCACGAAGAGAGTGTTGGGTAAGTGTTTCTCTAAGTCGCACCAGGTATATGACTGCTGATGTGACTTCCATGTAAGGATAACCCTGCAATGAAATATTCTCCAGGATGAAGAGTTGTAAGTTTTGCTTTAACCATTATTTCTGGCTCTGTGTGTGTACATGTGTATTATTTATATTTATCTCCTCTTATTTTTTGCCAGCTTTGCTAGAGTCCTACAAAACATCTTTTTTGTTTCCTTGTTTGTCAAAGGCAGAAAAGGAAACCCAACTCAGCAAACATTCAAGGGATCTGGCCAGCTAGCTACTGGTTTGCTGTGAGAAGTTTTCTTAAAAATGTAACTCCAGGGTGATAATGTCCACAGAACAGGCACACCCTGCTCTGCCTGGGGATCATGATCAGGAAGGCAGGTAGCTTGTGAAGGGGGAAGAGGACCGCAGGCTAAGCGAACAGTGGCTGCAAGGCACAGAGGCCCAAAGAAGTGTCTGTCCTTTGGGAATAGCAAGTGTTGGGTACAGCTGAAACTCAGGGGCTGGGGAGAGCAGGTGAGGCATCTGGGCAGCCAAGCAGTGGCCACATTGAGTTGAGCCACGAGCGCCATGCTATAGAGTGTGAACCTCCCCTTGGTGTTAACAGGGACCAAATGAACAATTTTAAGAAGGAAGGGGCATAACTAAATTTGTGCTTTATAGGAGATGATGAGCCTGGGAAGAAAGAAAACCTGTCAGGTGCTCTTTTACCTGTAGAACCCCGATTTGGGGTTCCCCAAATTAAAAAAATGATCAAAGTGACAAGGCATGAAACTAAGTCAATGTCAGCAGAGATGCAGGGGAAGAGGAATTCTGGAGAGATATAGAAGAAAATGCAGATGAAGACTCCCCTCCAATTCTCCACCAAAGGTAATTCATTCTGGCAGCTCCCTGAGGGAGAGACAATGCCTGTTTTTGCTCACCATAGTACCTAGCACATGGGAGGTGTTAAACAAATATTTGTTGAATGAATCTATATGCATAATTCCTATTTCCTGTATGATATTCAGGACCACTTTCCAATGGGATGGAGCAACCACACCATTCTTTGCTTTCCTGAATAAGTCTTCACTCAAACCAGGAAACCCAACATATTTATAGGTTGTGTATCAAAAATGGTGACCCTTCCCTGCGAAGGAGGTGGAGATGTCTGCCGTGCTTATTCTTGAGCAGATATACATTTAGGGGCTCAGGTCTGTGTTTTTACATGTAAGCCCAGATTATTAGGCCATGAAAGAATTATATGACATCTTAAGGAAATTTCTTCAGAAGTTTTAGCAAAAAACAGATAAAATCTTTAATAGTTCAGGAAATAACTTCTAAAATATTGGGAAAAAGGGGCAACATGGGAAGGGGGTAGGTTTAAATCTGCAGCCATCTCTGGTTCAGTGGGAGCATTTCTTTTCTGATAAATGTTCTAATGCTGATAAGGAGATCTGTAAGGGACTGTTTTTGCCAGGACTGAGGACAAAGAGCTCTTTGATAGCCTTCACAAGTTGCTAGGCAATGGCTGAATGATCATGATAAACTTCAGCTAAGCAGCTCTAAAGAAATGTTCGTGCAATTAATGCCTGATGCATTATGCCAGCGGCCTCAATGTGAAATCAGCATTCACTGGGCATTTGTGATTGCATGAATGCAGTAAATAAATCATCTGGGGTGTCATTCTTTCCCCTCTCATAGATATAACCCCAAATCCTTGTCTTACTTAATTGCTTATATTCCTTATGCCAGTATTCCAATATTTGGAGCGTTAGTGAATGAAGGAAATTATTTTGATTCAACATCTAGTTCCTGGGCAACAAGCTATTAAACATATATTAGAGCAAAGAGAGATATTTGTTAATAATAATTGGGCTTGGTAATTACAAGACGGAGGAACTATAGTATTTAGTCACAACACTTTTTCTGCTTTTCTAATCCTTTGACCAACAAAGCAGTGGCGTAGTGTAGTGTAGTGTAGTATAGAGAAGTTATTCACTGGTATATCCATCTCTGTCGACAGAGTGGCTGTCCTGATGCAACGTGAGCTTCGCAGGATGAGAGTTGGCATCACTTCCTCTCCGTGTTCCCAGCACTCAAGCATTATGGTTGCATAGAACCTGGAGACACTCAACAAATGGTTGTTAAACCAAATCTTTCTATTTGGATACTATGGATTTTAAAGATCCAATAAAAAAGAATCTGCTTTATACAGTTCAACAAAGTTGAAAAAAGTCTTAAGAAGTCATATAAATCAGAGATGTTTGCCTTTGCACTTGCAAGACAAAAAAAAATACCAGACACCATGGCCTGCCTTAGTCTGGACTCAGATAAAAGCAAGCAGAAAGGATTGCTAGGCAGATCTTAGACCTCTGGTTTTTACTGTGGCCTTTTTTTGGGGGTGGGAAATGAGCACCTCCCTTCACCCTCACAGCAGGGGCCCAGCCTTCTGCTTTTATATGATCCCCTCCCCCAAGACCAAACAGACAGACATATACATATGAACCCGCAGACACACTCCCCAGCCCTCAATACCCAAAACGGTCAGATAGTGAGTCATTTGTACTTGTGGCCGATTGGGTGCAGGCATGTTAATTAAACTCATTTGACTAAAGTTATTACCTCCAACTTGGATTTGCACTTATATCACCGGACAAAGGAAGGTAGGTCTCCTCTTATTTTAACAATTCAGGCATCCTTAGCTGCATGAGACATCACCTCACGACAGATTAGTCCCTGAAGTAGCAGCTCACTCACTCAGCTGTTCAAACTTGGTGTTTGGTAAAACATGGAAAGGAGAGCTTTCCTTGTGGAGACAGGCTGAGGCACTCTAGGCCTAGTTCTGCTTGCTGGGAAGAGTGGAGAAGTGGGATCTTCTCATCAACTTGCCCACAGGGCTCCTCCTTCCAATTCCACCCTTCCTGGCTGGGCTCAGATGAGCCCCCAACCTCTCCTCTTATTCTCCTTCCCCTCCCCGTACAATTATACCATGCCTTGCTAGTCTCTTCTCTCCTTCTCAAGACCTCTAGAGTTTGATTGGGTGTCCTATTCTCCTATCTGTTTAGCATTTAACTTTTTTACTCTGGTATAAACACATCCTTAAACCTCCTCTTCTCATTTGCCATTGATTATGTGGTTTCTGTCAAAGAAATGCACCCCAGACCCCAAGCTCTTCAATAACTAGAGTAATACGACACAGCAGATGCCACTATGCAGACCGTAAATGCCACTGCTTGCCTGGGTCACCAAGGCAGACAAGGCCACCAAGTAAGGTTTTGCAAGTTGTGCACTATGCAAGAGCCCCTGCCCAAGGGGCTAAGTTGGGGCAGAAATCCGGCTTGCACTTCATGTGCCAAGGAGTACATCCTGAGGGATTTCCAAATCTTTTCCAAATTTGTATCAAAGGTGCTTTCTGGATGGGCAGAGGCTCCATAATCTTCCTCCTCCTCAGCCACTTTCCAAATTCTCATTTAGTAGGTGTGAGGTGGGGACTGGGAATATGCAAGTTCGAAGAGTCCCAGGTGACAGTGATCTTAGCCAGGGCTGGGAATGAGGCCGGACACTGCACATGTTCCCAGTCAGCTGGAATGAAATCTTGATTAGCTGTAATGCTCAGCAAATGGGTGTTCTGGCGGACTGAAGTCAGAGCAGAAAAGAAAACATAAACTTCAGCCTGTTTCTGTAATTTTGGGAAAATACTTTTATAAAGTATATCACTCCACTACTCTGGAAATATACATACATAAGTATACACAAACACTCATAATTATATTTCACTGACATCTGAAATTTCACTATAATCATTTTGAAAAGCCAGCCTCATTTCATAGCAGAGAGAGAGAGAGACAGTGGGTGTGTGTGTGTGTAACCAGAGGTCCAGAGGTGTAGGAGAAGCAGCATAGGACACAGCCTAAATCCTGAATGGTATTTCATTTTCCCCATTCTTCTACTGCAATCTGCCTCTTTTTGATAAAATAGTGTATTGGCTAAAAATGACAATAAATTAAGGTTTTAAATAACCACATATTACAACAAAATGGTACTTTTTTCAGAAATAGGATCTAAAATGTCAAACACAACTTCTATTTTGTTTACTTTTCATAACAGTATATTTCGAGGACTTATTTTATGACTAGGTAAAATAGGACTATTGATTATAATAGAAATAAAAAAGCCTCAGTTCCTTTGAGAGAACAGACAGTCAAATACTAGATAGTGGGTTGAAGTTATAAGAAATGGTGGATGTGGGTACACAGTAAGACAGCAAGCCAACTTCTTGGCATCTCACCTTAGGGTGAGACTTCCTCAATTTAGTCATGTCAATTCCTTTGTAAAGAGGAACAAGGCCCTCCTGGCCCTTATCTCTGGCTCCAAATCCAACTATCAGCCTCTCCCTACAGTGTCCACAGTTGACAGAACACTTAAGGCCATCTTGTTGATTTGGTCAGGGGAAGAGCCCTGGCTTCTGTGTCAGATTTCACTGATTTATTCATAAAACCCTCACTACACACAAGCCTCCTACCCTACATACTACTGCCCTGTCCAGGGATACTTAACAGTTCATCTACAGCAATCTCAGCAACAGGGATGAGAGGAAATAGAATTGCTTGCTTCCCTGGGCTTATGTTTATTTTTTGACCTCAAACCTGGTGTCTTAAATGGAAAGTAAAACCTTCTTTACATTCGAAAAGGTCCTAACAAGGTACTAACCCAAAACAATTTTATGGGTAAAAAATTATTAGTCTGTCCAGTGCAGACAATGAAATGATGTCCTTTGTAAATAATATACAGAAGCTGCTCTTTCCTTTAAAAAAAAAAAAGCCAATTCTTGGTCCAACTGTAGGTGTTTTTTGGAACTTCAGTAATTTTCTTTTCCTCTACATGTGTTTTTGTATACCAAGTGTATTCTGTAATTGTGAGGGATGACCTCACAGCAGGCTTAGATACTGACAGATGCTTACAGACCAACAGCCCACACAGAAGACCCAGAAATGAGACACTGGGGCAACTTAGCTGGTCTAGGAGCAATAATGACTGACAGGCCATGAGGCAGAGATGGTGGGCAACAAGCAATAGAGCAGCATGAAGCAGTAGTCTTCCCATTTAGAGAAGCAGGCCAGCCACAGATGGACAGAGGATTACAAGATTACACTGTGTGACAAAGCCACTGCATTCCCGTAGGAGCTTGATAGGTCTAAGGCCAGATGGGATAATTTGTCTTATCCCATGACCCAGACTGTGGAATGCAACTAACACATTTTCCGGCTGGCTTCAGGCCAAATCCTATCTCTTGCTCTTCTCATGTACACTAGAGTGTGCCTTTTACAGGCTAGTTCTAAATCATCAAAGCAGGTGGACCCTTGAGCAGTGACTGGTGTGTTCAGGAACACCTCACATTCTTTCTATCTTCAGAAGACAAAAGTAGATTTGGTGGAGTGTTGTATAAAACAAATGATGTGGTCTCTCTATTAGAAAAGTTCTGAATTTGCCAGAAGATTAAAAATGTTATTTTGCTTCACCGTGGTCATTGAGAAATTAGTATCGATCTCTCCATTTAAGAACCTCAAGAACCCTAGTGAAGTCACAAAATCTGGTTTAATCCCTAGTGTGATGCAGTTTTAACATTTGGGGATGAAGAGCCAAGCCGAAACACTGGAAGGCAGAATTTCCTATTGTGAAGTCAAAGTTATCTCAGGTTTTGCAAGTCAAGATGGAACTACAGGGTTGGGAGGCCTCGTGTCTGTGGGTAGCTCCTATTGGTAGAAAATAAAGTCCATTGCGCCATCCTTGGCCTGTTTCCCAAGGTAGCTCTCAGACACTAGAAATCAAGCACATGACAGTTCGTCTCAGTTTACTCCTTTAGAAACCAAAGAAGTTCTCAACATTTTCCAAGGGGCTGACAAACACTACTGAAGAAGTTGCTGGTGACATCCTATGTTTATGAATCTGAAGACTTCATATTGTTAAGTGGACAGTATTCCCCAAATTGATCTATAGATTCAATCTCCATTAAATTTCCACCTTGCTTCTTTGTGGAAATTAACATATTGATGTTACCATTCACATAGAAATTCAAGGACCCAGAATAGTCAAAACAATCCTGAAAAAGAAAAACCAATTTAAAAGGACTCAAATTTCTCAGTTTTAATGCTTCCTACAAAGCTACAATAATCAAAACACTATGGTGCTGGCATAAGGAGAGACATATAGACAAATGAAATGAAATAGTCCAGAAATAAATCCTCACACATTTATGGAACACTGAATTTTAAAAAGGGTATCAAGACAATTCAGTGGGGGAAAGAATAGTCTTTTCACAAATGGTGCTGGGACAACTGGACAGCCACATGCAAAAGAATGAAGTTGGACCCCTATCTCAAAATGGATCAAATATCTAAATACAGAAGCTAAAACTATAAAATTTTTAGGAGAAACATGGATATAAACCTTGTGACCTTGGATCAGGCAACGTTTTTTTACATTTAGCACCAAAAGCACAAGCAATGAAATAAAAAAGATAAACTAGACTTCATCAAAATAAAAACTTTTCTGCTGCAAAAGTCATCAT
The DNA here is from genome assembly GCF_009828535.3 of Hylobates moloch. Taxonomy (NCBI): domain Eukaryota; kingdom Metazoa; phylum Chordata; class Mammalia; order Primates; family Hylobatidae; genus Hylobates; species Hylobates moloch. The sequence goes on from NW_026652281.1 coordinate 21,235,750, forward strand.
CAAGAAAGGAAAAAATAACTCAAACAATGGAAGGAAATATTTGTAAATTATATATCTGATAAGGACATATATCTAAAAAATATAAAGATCATAACACCACAGTAAAAAGAAAATCCAGTTAAAAAATGAACAAAGAGTCTGAGTAGGGATTTATATAAAGAAGATAAGAGATGACCAATAAATGCACAGAAAGATGTTCAATATCATCAGCCATCATGGAAATGGAAAGCAAAACCACAATGAGATACCACTGAACACTGACTAGGATGGCTAGAATCAAAAAGTCAGATAATAACTAGTGTTGGTGAGGAAATGAAAAAAATGGAACCCTCGTACATTACTGGTAGGAATGTAAAGTAGTCCTAGAAGAGGAAGAACGTTTTTGCTCATGATACTTGGAAGGTGGCATTAAATATCTTAGCAAGTCTGTATACGGTGAGCAGAAACTTCTTCTTCTTTCAGTATCACTTTTAGCTTGATAAACTTCCTGGCTGAAACCGTGAAGCTATATAAATAAGGAGAAACTCCAACCCTGTGGTTACAGAAGTTGCACTCAATCACATTATGAATTTGTCATGACCCGAACATTATCGTAAAAAAAAGAAAGTTTTAAAACTTTTACTTCCAGCAATGAACATTTTAATATTTGCATATTAACCATACAATAATATGCATATGCATATTCACCATATTAATATCCATATTTGTTTGCCTCACTAAGGTGACCCTTGTTATCTTTTTAGGGTTTATTTCAATCATTCTTTCTTCAGTGCTCAAAATATACCACAGCGGTCTTGCTGAACTCTTCAAAGCAATTCACATTTTCCCCATCTTGCTGGCCTGAATTTTGACAGCCGGACCCTACATGTAGCTCAAGAGAACTGCCCCTGCACAAATCAACAAAAAATCAGCCCTGGATTATAGATTAAAGGTTTCAGTTTACTGGAAACTTTATCGAATTTTCATTTTTTTTGAAAAGTTGACTTGTGTGTGTTTCTGTGAAGTGATAAGGAACAGCGCTAGGTGTTAAGTTGGCAGGTTTCACCTTTCAATTAGTGGTCCTTGGCTCTCACCTGACCATCCGGGGAGGCAGCGGCAATGGCCCGTGGTAGGGTGGCAGCCATCTGCGTGGCTGCAGTCGCAGCGCTCAGCACAGTTCAGCCCGTACGTGCCATCCTGCATGGAAAACAGCATCAAAGGCAGCAATGAGGGCCTGGGAAATCCCACAACAGGAGAGGAAAAGGCCACTGTCAGCCATTTCACTACAGTACCCTGCTGTCCCAAACACTTCTTAGAGGGATGCATCTTTTTTTTTTTTTTGAGATTGAGTCTCGCTCTGTTGCCCAGACTGGAGTGCAGTGGTGTGATTTCAGCTCACCGCAACCTTGGCCTCCCGGGTTGAAGCAATTCTCAGCTTCCCAAGTAGCTGGGACTACAGGCACCTGCCACCATGCCAGGCTAATTTTTGTATTTTTAGTAGAGACAGGGTTTCACCTTGTTGGTCAGGCTGGTCTCGAACTCCTGACCTCAGGTGATCCACTCGCCTCAGCCTCCCAAAGTGTTTGGATTACAGGCATGAGCCTCCGCACCCAGCCAGAGGGATCTATCTTAATCTCCTCTTTCTATGTCTTCTTAGTCCCCAAAATATAGGCTCCAGGAAGTCCTATTCACTCATTGCACACCTCGGTTCACACCTCTGCCTATTATGTTTTATAAAAATATAAAAATTTTATAATTAAAACTTAAAAATTATAGTTTTAATTGAATTAAGTTCATTGCCATAAGTTGCCAGTGAGAGACATGGTACTATAAAGAAAAATGAAGATCTTTTGTTACTTTTCTCTGATTATTATCCTGCTTTTCAGGAAGAAGTCTAAGCCACACAAAATATTCTGACTCACAATCCTAAGTATGAGTTGACACACCTCCTCGCTCCTCCCCTTCCAGATCTTTTATATTTTCACGTGCACGTCAGTTTGGATGGTCTGATGGAGACAAGACTCCTCATAGACATGATCGTTTTGTTTATGGAGAAAGAATGGAAAGTTCAGCTCTTTCACCCTAGATCCTGAGAATTGAGGGAGGCACTACAAGCCTTCCCAACACCACCCAAGAACTAAGAGAAACAGGGGTACAGAATTACCACAGAGGAGGAACATGGGAACAAGCATAGACAGATAGTGGGTGCTAGATGAATAATTATTTCTCTAGAACTTGTTAAAATAAGAAAAAGAAAACAATCATTTTGTAGACCCCATCAATGTTGGATACAGCTACACAGGATTTAGTTTTGTCATGATATGAACCACTAAACTCTCAGCCTTCACTGATTTACTAACTCCTCTAAGGTATGAAAAAGGACGAGATTGTGCCAGGGGCTTTGCTTTGTCTACAATCAGATAGGGAGTAAAAAGTGATCTTCAAGCTCATCTCCAAGTACTGATAATTTGTTCACTACACTGATGAGAGGCAGCAAAGCTGACAGCTCTGTCCATGGGATATCCATGAGTGGGATCCTTTCTACTTTGGGAAGTGGGTTGTACTTAATGAGGAGGAAGCCCAGAGACACAACAGCACTGTGGAAGACCCTTCTCGAGGGGCCCAGTTCGGGGGGTCACATTGTTATCGCGCCATCAGACGATGTCCTGGAGGCAGAGAACACACACCACAGAGAGAATGCCTAATGGCTCAGGAGAAAATAATTGCTATAGGAAGAAAGAGTGATGGAAAAGAAATCAGCAGCTTACTCCAGAATGCACTTCCCGTTTGCACTCCCTGACAGCCTGAGGTAGATGCAGTTATGAGATTTCAATGACCTGTATCTCCAAAGTAGGTCAAGGGAATAGAGTGAGCTATAGGGACATCTTAAGAGATTCTTGTGGCTCCAGAGATACTTATGTTAAAAGACACTGTTTCCAAACCTTCTTTCAACACTTCCATGAGCATTTCTACGACATCGATCACCACCCTCCTTTCAACTCCTTGCCACTTTCCACCCTAAAGGCATGATAATGGAAACAAAATATTTGGAGACCAGTACTGTTCACTGGCTGCCACCAAGAGATGGGTGTATAATAAACAGAAAATAAAGGGTGGGGGTTGAGGAAACTGAATAAGATGAAGGAAAAGAAGGAAGAAATTCTTGCAGAGCCTATCTAACCAGTTTCCATGTCTATCCGTTTTCCAATCCTATGTCCAATTTGAATCCAAATACCTGGATTCTTCCAGTAGTTACCGAAGTTGGGTTCACAGTGAGCCAATTGAAGTCAGGAAAACTGCAAAAAGAAGCCAACTTTACAACATCAGTTCCTCACAGGCATTTTCCGTCAGGGCGCTGATTTGTGCATACCTGGCAGGGAAGTTCGCATTTCTCCCCGCGCCATCCAGGTGCACACGTGCAGGTCCCGTCCAGGGTGTTGCAGGCTCCCCCACTGAGGCACTGGCATGTTAAGTTACAGCCAAAGCCCCATGTGCCACTGGGACATCTGATGGAGCAGTCCACCCCGTGCCAGCCTGTGCGACAAGAACGCCAGAGCATGTGAGCAAACAAAGGCAGCAGGGAGCCTTGTTGAGCCTTTCCAAACCACGTTTCTCTTTAGAAACACCTTGGAGATGCAAGCCCCAGCCACAGCAGCAGAGAGCACTGGTTCTGCCAAGTTAGGCCTCCATCAGAAATGAACAGAAGGCACCCCTGAGGACCCAAACAGCCATGTGTGTTGTGTGATCTGTCGAGGATGCCAACACTGCATACTAGTGGGCTACTGAGGAAGAGATATCGAGTCAAAGCACCTTTAATGGGCAGTGATGCACACTGTGGAATGCTGAGTTTTGTTCAGATCAGGAAAGTGAAATATTTATATGGAAGGGAGACGAAGGATTCTGCTTGAAAACACACACCATCTTTAAAGCAGGACCCCATTAACCAGCAACTGTGTATATCCAGGATCCTGGCTGCACCTATGGATGGACATGTTCTAGTGCTCATAGAAAATTGGTGCTTGGCTGCGTTTCTTGTCATGACTCCAAGCCAGTCAATTTAGGGGGATGAACACATGTCTGCTTGTCTACTCTTCCCAAAAGTGCACAGACACATAGACTTTTGGAGCAGGCAGTGACTTCAGAGATCATCTAATGTGAGCCTCTTCCCTTGACTCAGGAAAGCATTCCAGCCCACACTGGATGAGGGGCTTGCAAAGGTCAGACACTGAATTTTGGTGCAACTGGAGCTAGAACCCTGGTTAAGGTTTCTTTCTTTTTTGTGTCTTTAGGAGATAACGTGACCAGGATCAAATTAAAGGCTTATTTACCCATTCTTACCTGCCAAGCAAGTACAAGACCCGTCCACAGGAGAGCAGACCGCATCATTTTTACAGCCGCAGCGAGAGGAACAGTTTATCCCGTAGGTTCCCAGAGGGCATGGGGTAGAGCAGTCAATTCCCTAGATAGGCACAAGCAGCAAAATGCACTCAATTTTGCCAACTGAAATAAGGCCAACACAAATAAACAAAAATATATCTTGGCAATGCTAATTATACTTCCTCTCTAATTTTAACACACTGTATTTTTAAAATTTTGTTGTAATGTCACCACTATACAAATTTTAGAAATTTAAGGGCAACACTAGCTGGTCTATGTTTAGGATATATTATTAAATGGGATCCAAAAAAGCTTGCACCTACATTAGCTTCGCCTTCATAGCAGAACTAAAACAAAACAACAATAAAAACCCTTTTTCGTTGCTCAGACAAGTAGATATAGAAAAATAAATTGTATCTGTAAAATTACTGTCAATAAATAAACATCAATATGAACTGTACATTAGATCTCAACCCTTCCTAGACATCCTTGTATAATATGTAATATTTTTAGTAGATAAAGCAAAGCAACAACAGAACACATTCAGCAACATGATTCACTTTATCCGACAGGGAGCATTAAACACAGAATTAAGCTACCAAAGGCAACTGGAGGTCATCTCCTTTCAAAACAGAAGGGACTCTTAAGACAAAGCTAATTCAAGGGCTGAACCAAAGGGTTATGACATAGGTTAGAAAACCCTTTAAAGATCCTCTCAGCTCTTTGACTTTATGATCCACCAGTTCTACATCATGTGCTCTGGAATAATCATCAACATTCTTCATAGTTCAATGTGTTCTTTAAAATGGGAAGGAATAATTCAAGAACAACACATTCTCCTTTAAAGCAAAGATTCCTAGCCTATCACTATGAAATCTTAGAAACTGTAAGCAAAATTCCGCTCTATTATGCATGGAATACAGACATATTTACAGGGTCTGGATTTTCAAAGGGACCTAAAAACTTGTGTACTACCAACTACAGAATGTAAATACATTACAAATGCTAACTCGATGTGTCTTCAAATTTCGTGGAATTAAAAACAAAAGCTGTCAACAATAACAGTAATAATCTACTTGGAAAAGTAACTTCTTTGTCACCTATAAAACACAATAAAATAAATTACTTAAGGAATAATTATACTTTCTGACATATGTTTATATTAAAAATTAATGCTACATTTATAGTTTTACCAGCTTTCCCAGTCATCGTACTAAGGTAATTCCTTATATCTCTATTAGCATTTTTCCCCTCATTTTCTCTCTCTCATTAATGATGCGGATGACTTTAGCACATTCACTGTATTTCACTGGAGGTCATATAAATCATGATATCGAGATGCTTCACACTGCACCCCTCTTCTCCTTCCTCCAGAGCCCTAGTCACTCACTTTGAATCCTGGGGCACAGGTGCACTTTCCAGTCACACTGTCACAGTCTGCCCCATTTTGGCAGCTGCAGATCTGCTGGCAAGCTTCCCCGTAGAATCCAGGAGAACATGTCTCATTACAGTAGAGTCCTGACCAGCCTGGCTTGCAGGCACACTCTCCAGACATGGGGTGACAGCTGAGAGACATGGATGAAAGGAATAAGTCACTTTGGGGTAAACATGACACCCAACTTCTGTGCAAATGTTGCTTTAGCAATGATCACTAAATGTGTGGGTAATTCCATGCAGAATAATTCAAACTTCATTCCCAGGCTTGGTATGATTTAATTAATTGGCTGAAACCTGAAGGGTACTACAGAAATGTTGTATGAAATCAGCATCATCTCTAGCAGGGTGTATTACAACCACATCCTTTTGTCTGAAATTCTTTTAATTCTCTTAAATTGAACGCACTAATTTTGTAAGAGGTCAACTCTATGAGAGGAGCTTAAAAAACTCCATCCAATGGACAATACCAAACCAGTTAACTAGTATGATGTCCCAGGAACACCAAAAGCAGTGACCTTGTCAGCCTGTTTCTCCTCTCAGTTCCCTATACCTGGTAGCTGGCAGCTGTCTCCACCTGAAACAGCAGCCGCATTGACCCACCAGGCAACCAGCTGTTGTTCCATAGCAAATGGACATATCAGCTGCGCTGAGATGCACGCGTAAGTGAGTTGACACAATAGGGCCCTCTGTGGCACGCTGGCTCAAAACACATGTGCTTCTCACCACGAGAAAATCTTAACAATCAAACGAGTTCTCCTGACAACTGGAAGACTGTTTAAAGATGGTCTTCTTTGCCTGATGGAGCTAAAACCCTCCCCTTAACTAGGGCCAACAACAAACACCTCTGTCATATCCAGACATTTGCTAAATGACCTCTCATCAGAGGACTGTTCATAGATTTTCTACTCTTGGAAAGAATGACAACCTGGGAGGGATGAAGATTGAGGATGTAATCCCAGTTCTCCCACTACCTAAGTAGTCTCAGTGAAATACAGCTTCCTTGGGCCTGATGTCCTAGTCTGTCAAGTGAGGGTCTCAGCCACGCCTCATAATCTTATATCCTATATTCCTCCTCCCCCTTGTTCAGAAAATTCCTGTGGGTTGAACAGTTTGGTGCTCATTTTTGGAATTTTATTTAAATACACTTTTAGACCACTGCTGCACCTTAGTGTTCACAGGCAAAGGCCTAGAAATTCATCAAACACTCAGAAAACATGGCATGAAGGATACCTAAGTACAGTTCTAAGTATGAGGTGGTTTCTTGAGTGTAGGTTTAGATTCACAGGACCAGGGCGTGAGTCTCAGATCTACTTAGATCTACTCAATTCTGCTTATCTTCTATTATCCTTGGGGCAATTGCTTATCCTAGAGCAGTCACATGGAATCTCCACGGCATCTCAAACTTAACATGTCAAAAACTGAGCCCTTGGGCCAGGCGTGGTGGCTCAAACTTGTAATCCCAGCATTTTGGGAGGCTGAGGCGGGCGGATCACGAGGTCAGGAGTTCGAGACCATCCTGGCTAACACAGTGAAACCTCGTCTCTACTAAAGAATACAAAAAATTAGCGGAGCGTGGTGGTGGGCGTCTGTAGTCCCAACTACTCAGGAGGCTGAGGCAGGAGAATGGTGTGAACTCGGGAGGTGGAGCTTGCAGTGAGCCAAGATCACGCCACTGCACTCCATCCTGGGGACAGAGCGAGACTCTGTCTCAAACAAAAACAAAAACAGAAACAAAAACAAAAAAAACTGAGCCCTTGTTCTTTCCCTCAGTATCTACCCCTAATTGTCCAAATTTCTGTAAATAGCACCATCAGTCACTTAGTTTATCTAGGAGTTATTCTTTTTTTTTTTTTTTTTTTGCGATGGAGTCTTTCTGTGTCACCCAGGCTGGAGTGCAGTGGCACGATCTCAGCTCACTACAGTCTCCACTGTTCAAGTGATTCTTCTGCCTCAGCCTCCCGAGTAGCTGGGATTACAGGCGTGTGCTCCATGCCCAGCTAATTTTTGTATTTTTAGTAGAGACGGAATTTCACCATTTTGGCCAGGCTGATCTCGAACTCCTGACCTCGAGTGATCTGCCCGCCTCAGCCTCCCAAAGTGCTGGGATTATAAGTGTCAGCCACTATGCCTGGCCTAGGAGTTATTCTTGATAACTCCTTCTGCCTCATCACTAGAATTTAACCATTCTAACTCCAAAATATATTTTGAATCCACCCACATCCCTTTATCTTCACTGTCCTCATTCTGCTCCAGCCAATGCCATCTATCTCCTCACCTCCTGAACAGCCTTCCAACTGTTGCTGCCCATATCCACTCATGACTTATCACCTAAAGAGTAAATCATATCATTCTCCTTCTTAAAACTCTGCAAAGGCTCCCCACTAACCTTAGAAAAAAATCCAGACTGTTAATATTGCTACAGTGACTATACAATTTATTGTCTAAACCAGGGCATTTTTAAGAGTGAAGAGAGAGCTGCTAATAATTATACTAGGACAACAGGCCTAAACCAGACTATCCTTGTGAAACCTGATATACAATCACCATAAATACAGCCCGTGGGGCCTCATCATCTGGCCACTGCCTACTCCTCACCCTCTTCTTTCATCATTATTCTCTCTTTATTGCTATGCTTGACCACATTGGATTTCTCCCAGTTTGTAAAAACATCATTTTTTTTTTTTTTTCAACTCAGGGGCCTCCACATGGGCTATTCCATGTTCTTAGGATGCAGTTTCCTTACTCTCTGCCTATCTCTCTCCAGTTTGTCTTTCCAGTCTCAGCTTAAATATCCCTTTCTCAAAGAAACCTTCCCTGTCCACCCAAATTGAAGGCAGGTCTCTCCACTTACACTCTTCCTTACCACCCTGAACCTTCTTCTCATCTCACTTTTCACAATCTATAATTCTGTTTATTTTTCCAGTCCGTTAATGTCTTCCTTCTCTTCTACACTGTGAGTTCCAGGAGGGCAATAATTAAATCTGTTTTGCCACCTTTCACGGGCACATGGTAGGCCCACAGTAAATGCAGATTGAATAAATAAGTGAAAATGCCACAGGTGATACAGAGTGGATGTGACTCCAGGGATCTAGCTTTCCCACATTAATCTGCTTCTCCCTGACATCTCAGAGTCACTGAACAATGTTAAATTATACTCAGTATATATGTATACAAAGGGGAAGATTTCCTCTAAAATTCATTTTTAAAATGTCAAAGTCTTGGCTTAAAGGAAATAGCCATTAATCACAGAGAACAACTCATGAATGTCACCATGTTTGTGATGATATTGTAAGTGAATGCACAGACCAGGAGTCAGCATTTACTGGGCACTGAGTAAGTCTCAGCAATGTGCTGAGCACCATTTAGTTCAGTCCTTACAACTATCCTAGATGGTATGAGCCCATTTTATAAATGAGAAAATAGAAGCCTAGAAAGGGTAAATTATTTATTCAAAGTCTCACACAGGTAGTGAGGCAGAATCAAACTTGAACCCAGGTTTGTTTTTATACCAAAGAAAAGGGAGGTTTGCTAACAGCCTGCTAAAGGGACCAGACATGAAGGAGAATTGCTAAGATTTAGAATTTGGCACATATAAAGGGGTCAACAGGATCAGTAAAAACAAATATTGTGCAAAAAACAGGGAAATTTTTAAGTTTACTTCAGTAAGTCCTTACATTTGATAAACGGAAAAGAAATATTTCAAGTGATGGATTGGTTTAAGTAGCCTACCTTATCTTAACATATTGTAAAACAAATGATATTTTTGGTAGAAAATACTACTTTACATTGAAAAGTAGAAAATAGTATTCATGGTGTAGACAAAATGTTAAAGAAAATAGACAATTTGGATGACAAGGAATTCAACAAAGCAAGAGGAGGCAGGCTGAGAAATTGATATTCAATGCCCCCCAGTGAGTGTTAGTGCAGCACACTGGTTTTCAGATTGATTGACACCAAAATTAGTATTCTGCAATTTATAATTAGATGTAGGAAGCTAGAGCACTTTGGAGGTATTTGATGGGTTCTCATGCAGGCAGCTTAATTGCTAATGAGATTTACATGTTGTTGTAGGAGCAGCAGTTTGGAGGCTGAAAGGTGATATACTCATTACCTGTTTTCTGTGTAAAGAACAGATTGCTTTGTGTATGTGAAAATAGGATTATACACATATGGGAATAGTTGTCATTTTATAAACACATATAACTATACACATATATTCCAGGAAACTGTTCAACTTAATAGTTGAATTACAACAAAAGTCCAATACTATATAATATTGGCTGAAACAGTCATTGAACTTCCTTTTATTCATTTCCTTAGATGTTATTAATGATCAAATGTAATGACAATTACGTGACATTTGCAAATAGGCACATCCGGATTGTCCATGGCTATTAAATGTCTTTATTACCAAAAGCAGTTAATCTATCTCTCTACATTGCATGTGGAATATTATTAATTCTCAAATTTTATTTTCTTGTTCAAAATCATTTCCACCATAGCAGTTAGTTTTCAGTTGAAAAGTCCAGGTCACAGTGAATATCTTTAGGCTCAATAATACTGCTAAAGTTTAAAATACTAATATTACTTATAAATATATTTAAATTCATTTCAGCTGTATGATAGATTGCAAAATAAAAAAGGCTACAAATTTCTTTGCAACACCTCCCATCGAGAGGTGGGGTATATTGAATCTGGACTTGGTTAGATGACTTGCCTTATCTAAAGGGATATTAGCAAACATGACATAACCAAAGGCTTAAAAAGTGTATGTTGGGGGTCTGTACTGTCTTCTGTTTTAGAAGCCAGTCACCATGTGAAAAAGCCCAGGCTAGCCTGCTAGATACTGGAGATGTGTGGCTCAGTCACCCCCATCACCCAGCCAAATGCCAGACATGTGAGTGAGGATATCCAGGACCAATCAGCCTCCAGTTGATCTGCCAGCTGAACACAAGGAGACCAGCAGAAGAATCACCAAGTTGAGCCTAGCCCACATAGTCAAGCAAAAAATCATCAGTTAGTAAATAATTGTTATTTTGTGTCATTAGGTTTGGAGTAGTTTTTTTGTTTGTTTGTTTTTTAATGCTGCAAAAGCTACCTGATACAAACCCTTACCCAACTATATGGCTAAAATATATGTCAATGTGTATATCCATACAACTCAATATATACCTAAAGACAATGTACATTATTAATTTATACTGTATTTGTTATCTCATTAATTATAATGGAAGGCTTTAGTATATCATAAATTATGTAACAGCAAAGCTCCACTTGCTTGATAAATGATAAGGTGAAGAAACTAGACTTTCAATTAATACAAGGATTCTATGCCTTGGATTCTATGCTTTTTGGTTTGAAGGGACCTTGGGCTTCCAGGAACTTTACACATAGAAGTTTAAGATATAAAAACTAGACAGATGGCTCCAATGATTAATTCAACAAGATAGAGTCATATAAACAACATTAAACTTGTTTTAATAGAAATTTGTAAAAGCTAATCTTTAAAAATACCTTTCATGATTTACAAAATCATGAAAAGACTGATTTTTCAAAAACATTCGGATTATTTGGTATACAATATTAGACAGATTTTAGTGTTATTGATCTATGTAATTGTCAAAAAATGTCATGTACTTCTTTGTTAACACATATATGCTTAGGTACATATGACCTATGTCAAAATTACCACAGTATTGCCATCAATTAACTAAGTCTCCACTTTGCACCTTGCCACTACTAATATGGTATCCAATTCCAACAAAACCAACATGCTCTCTGCTTCTCCAATTCTTCTCATAGCAGAGCTCTTCCTTTGCATAGATTTATTATTCCATTTGATTTCAGTTGTCTCTACATACAACGAAACAGCACACTGGTGTAATGTTCTTAGTTGTCACTACATGAGGCTTACTTTTTGCTGCAACAAGACTTACACTGTAGAAAAGGGACCCAAATTCATGACTTGTCCCTAATCCTGCCAGCTCCTTAAATATTAGAGAGTTGAAAAACAAAACCCTGTGGAGATTATTCATTTTTATTCCCCCAAATATTTATGTAAACTTGTCAAGTAAAGAAAGGCAATATTTTCCAAAGAAGAAAACAAAAGTTAACTAATGTGGCTTACAAAGTTACTTGAATCATATTGAGAATACACGTCTTTCATATGTCCCACTAAAATGTATTCCAGCACACATACACATGCGCGCACACACACACACACAGAATGCAAACTCTATATTTTTGTTACTAACAATGGTTTAAAGAAGAGACCAACCACATGCTTTTGTTTACTTTTAACTTCTGTGCATTTTGGATTTGATGTGGCTACAAGTTATCTTTCAGAAGTATAAATGAAGTAACAGCTGTGCTGAATGCAAATAAAGTAATTCTAGTAAGATCTGAACTGCTATATAATGCACTACATTTTTGTCAAAGTCAGCTTTTCCAGCAGTCTGCAAAGGAGGCCCAGAATTCTAAGTTATGTGTATCTGGTCCCCGGGGGAGGGAAAGAAGAAACAGGGGTAAGAAGATATTTTCAGGGCAGACAAGGTACAGTAGGGTGGGTGGGATCATGGTTTCCTGTTCTCAAATTCTTGGAGAGGTTTTTGAGCTAAAAGTCCCTTGTGAGTTCTATGTCAGAGTAATCAATTCGAAAAAGATATTCCACATGTGACAGCCACATGTGAAACACTTTCGCAAAACTTCCACCAGTACACTTCCTCTCTCTAGCCTTTTTTTTTTTCTTCCACAGATGTGCTGTCGAATAAAAGATGCTGCAGTAAGAATCATTTTGTGATATTTTTGCATACTAAACTTGGCTGAACTCCTTGTCTCTCATTGCATCTTTGCTTCTAAGAGAATGTCACAGAATCCCTTGCTTAAAAGAAAGTTCTACTAACCTCAGCAAATTTTGTTTTTATCAGTGGTCATTAATACAGAATAGAATTTGCTATCCACCAGTAACCATCGAACAATTTTAGCACCTCGGATGTGGACCATCACGCATTAAGTTACAAAGTCTTCCTTTTACTTGGCGATTCCTGCCCAGAGTAGCCTAGAGGCAGGAGGGTGCTTAGGGTGAGAATCACTCTATCAATCCCTCCTTCCAAATCCTGAAAACCGAGGTTAAAACTTTCACAGGACCCGTCCTTCCAGGGGAAGCTGACACTCACCTATGAGTGTTGTCCAAGTGGCAGGGACACTGTTTGTCACATTTGATGCCGTAGAGCCCCTCAGGACACAGGCGTGCTTCACAGCGCTGGCCAGCAAAGCCTGCTTCACAGAGGCATGCGCCGCTCACATGGTAACACTTCCCTCCATTGACACACTGGCAGGTCTCAGCACAGAGAACGCCATAGCTCCCAACAGGACATTCATCCTGGCACCTACCAAGCAAGAGGCAGGAGCAAGAAGAAAGATTAGTTAGTGCCGTGTGAAAATAAATGGTTGATCCGGAATGGATTTGTTATGCACAAATTGAAGCTGCTTTTTGCTCTTGCAATTATTTAGTGATTGTCCCATTACAGGGATGAAAAGCGTTAAGATACATTACTCTGGCTACATATTGTAGTAACAGCAGCATGACCTGTAGAAAACAAAAACAAAACAAATAACAACAACAACAAGATGAAACCAAAACAAAAATAGGAGCTTAGGACATGAGGTATGTTTACACTTAGTGCTTGCCAAAGTTACATAGCACTTTAGTAGATACTAAGAAAATGAGAAAAGAAATTTTCAAATGTTAGTCCATATTTATGAAATTTCTAAACATACTTTCCCAATTCCAAAGAGAAAACTTTGTGTCAAATTTGAAACTAAATTTTAATTCTCTTGGCTTTTATGTGGACATTAATTTTTAATCTTAGCCACATTTCTACTCTTATTCAAAGCTGAATGGTAATCATTCCTCCTCGGTTAGAAAGTTCTTTAACTAATAAGCCAAGCCCTCTTTAGATCCGGGAAACTCTGAGCTACCAAAATCAGACGTCCTCGATTCCAGCATGGGAAGTGCCTGCCAGTAGGAAGGCTTGGAGTTTTCTAACACGAAATGTTTGGCTAGTGGGGTATTGCCCTCTGTTGGGACGAAGGGCTGCCAAATGGCAAGGAGTAAAGATTAGCCCTCAAAAATTCACTTCATTGTCTTTTTAGAAGTGTCATTGGAGCTCTGTTCAAGAGAAAGGATATGCTCTAGGTAAGACAAATGAGGTGGGAAGCTGAGTTGCTAGAGGGAATCGTGATAGAAAAGAGAAAATGATCTCTCATTGCTCCATGGAAAGCACAAATAGTTCTTAGACTAGCCAAGTTTCTTTTTGACGAGGCCAGGTGACTGGCTCTCTGCAGCAGAAGGAGAGCTTTCTGCCAAGGGAGGGAGACAGGGCTTTGCCCAGCCGAGCACTCGCCACAAGAAGGGTACACTTTGTCTTGGCAGCCACTTCCCATGTGGCTCTCAAGTCAGGCCAGAACCAGAGTCAAAAATGTAGGTCAGCCTTGCATTTTTTAGATCTGTATATGTGAGCAGCAAGGCATAACAACAAATCCAAGCACACTTAAAATAAACAGAAAAGAAACATACTTCAAAGAAATAGTGTTTCCACAAAACTTTGCATATTTTTAATGATAGGGTGCAACAAGTAACAGTACCAGGGTGTGAGGAATTCTATTTTAGTGCAGAGGACAAATCTTGATACTTTTTTTTGAGACAGGGTCTGCCTCTATCACCCAGACTGGAGTGCAGTGGTGCCATCATAGCTCACTGTAACCTCGAACTCCTGGGCTCAAGTGACCCTCCCACCTCTGCCTTCCTGAGTAGCTAGGACCACAGGCACTCGCCACCATGTCAGGCTAATTTTTAAATCTTTTGTAAAGATGAGGTCTTGTTACCCAGGCTGGTTTCAAACTCCTAGACTCAAGTGATGCTCCCGCCTCAGCCTCCCAAAGTGTTGGGATTATAGGAATGAGCCTCTTGGACCAGCCCCTTCGATGCTTTTCTGGTTACCTCTGGCTCTAGCATATATTTAATGTGATGGAGACAAGGAAAAGAATCTCAGGTAAATTTAGTTTCACAGATTCTAGACATCTTCAGGTGTATTTGTCAACAGGTAAAACCTTCAACTGCTCAAAAAACCATCAGAAAAATTATGGAGTAATTGAACTAATTAATACTCAGCATAAAATAAAATGTGTGCCTAAAAGTTATACATGGGTACACGTATTTTTGGACCAGAGTGTATTTTTAAAAGGTGCTCTTTATTTTTAACCTGTAAGAAGCTTCAATAAGCCAAGTCATTTAGTTTCTTCCTTAAAGATGTAAACTTTAAGGAAGTAAATGCTTAGGTACAATAACGTGGTCTCATTATGGCTCCTACTGAAGGCTGTCAGGACAACTTTTCAACCTGTCTGTTAGATTTTGTCGCAAGTCAGTACCAAAAGGAAAAAGGTAAAGATAAATAATATTACTTTCTGTCCCCTAAAAGGATTTGAAAACAAACCCAAATGTTAAGTTTTAAACTATCTTCAGGATTTCAACTTGGTAAAAACACAGCTTTAAAAGTGGTTGAAAGTGGTATAGATCGGAAGCCTGGGAAAGTATCTGTTACCAAATTACAGGGAACCAGTGTGTATGTTTTATCATATCTTGGCAGAGACTTCCTTTCTCAGGAAAAATAAAATCTATAATAGCTGGCCTTGACCCACATTTACCTTTCTAACCTACAATTAAACACACTACTAGTTTGTATTATAAATATAAAACAAAAAGTCCTATTTGAATGTTACTTACTAAAGCAGCCATTATTTAAGCTGGATTCATATTCCCATTTTATTTTTTGTCAGTGTTGCACTTGTAGGACAATCCTGTTAATAATAGTTCTGTCTACTTCTATCTGCCAAAGGAAAATGGTAGGATATCTTTCTAGAAGTATATATTTTCCATCTTGAAAATAAACATAATCATGAAATAGCTGATGCCTGTCTGATTGGCTGCATTACAAGTCTTTATGAAGCAGTTTTATCTCCTTCTTGGTCCCTTTATCTTCAAGAAGCACCATTTCGCAACAAATTTTACGCCCTTAATGCTGCTTCTGCGGTTCCAAATGGAACAGAAAAAGCTCTCAAAAATCAGTAAAATAGGCAACGCATTTTCTTAGGACAGATAGCAGAAAAGTAATAAAGATATAGCAATAAATATCAGCCACAGTAGAAATATGGAAATTTGGGGTTTCTAATTTTTTTACATTTCAAATAATGTCCTGGAATTGGTAAGAATGGATAAGCATTAAGTAGAGATAAAGTATTAACACATCAATTCCCAAAACCAATGAGAGTCATAGACTGGTTTTAATATTGTTTCTATTATTATGTTGCAAGTCATTGTGAACTTAAGGAAAAAAGAAGTGAGTTAACGTGTAAGGGGTGACAGATACCACTTTCACACCTGTCCTTCTGAGCATGTCCTTCCCTAGAGTGATTTGAATAGTTAGGCCAAACCATGATTTACTGTGAAAGAACAGCATTCTTCATTAAACCTGGAATCTATGAATCAGCTGCCTACCTTTCTAACATCTGGAACTGCTGCTCTGGGGGAAATGTAAAAAGCACTGGGAAAGAGCCAACATTTCCACGCTCCTAGACACAGGAAAGAGTTCCTCCATTGACGACCAATGCTGCATTCCCCCAATTCCTGTCTATAATTTTTGACTTCACCTCCTTTCACCCACATTTATCTTCACCTTCAAGGTACTATGGAACACAGACTTGGCAGAGCCGTTTTGGGCTTCACCTTAATGGAGTTCATCTCTGAGTCATGCATCCTTTCATCCAGCTGATACTGAGCACCAATCATGTGCATGGGCCCCTAATAGGCTGTCGCAGGACCCAGAGTGATTCTATGGCAGCACCATCGGCATTTGAAACTCTTTTAACCCTTTCAGAAGGCGTTTTTTGAGGATCTGGAAACTATCTTCTCTTCACTCTTACTTGACTGTGTCATGTTACATTTACTCACCACAATATCCTCTCAACCTTTCCACAAACCCCAAAGCCTTTTATTTGGGCATCCCATGCACTGCTCTGCCAGCCTACAGGGTGCCTGTTTGGATTTTCTTATTTCCCTCTGGTGGGGAGGACTGTCCCCACATCCTGGGAATTCTGTGCAGGCTCCTAGGGCCAGCAGCCCTCTGCCCTAACCTCACTGATCAAATTTTGCTGACTTCTCAAAACAAGGGAAATGGCAAGTTAAGACCCAACCTATCAAGGCCTGTCTCCCCACACCTCCCGCCATAGACTGCCTCATGGCCATTCATTGTTGTCTTTTCATAGCGACAAATGTGTTTGTTGTGTATATGTGTGAACTATAGAGCACAGACAGGGATGACAGCTGAAAACAGGAATGATGTCACTGGCTCATCAGAAAAACAATAGTTACAAGAGCAGCAGGTCGAGAAGCAAGTTCTCTCTTTACTTGCCTTCTCTTTCTCTGGCCCCTGGCCTTCCTTGGCTCAAATGTAAAATTTATCTGAAAATTAACTGTTATTCTCTTTCCCTGTACTCCAGATTCAATAGGTATAAGCTCGTTCACCTTGTATGTTTATTGTTCTTGTGCTGCCTCTAATTTGAAACTTAAATCCCTAGAAGGCAAAAAAATAATTATATTGCCATTTTAGTGCCCTAAAATATGACAAGAAACTATTATTAACATTATGCTTGGTCTTGTGCCTCCCTTATCCCAACTCATTTTTCTATAATAAGATGTGAAATGGATCCAGAAATTATCGGACAGCCTAACCTATCCAAAATACAACCTAAAACTAGGATGTCAGTTACAAAATCTGAGTAGTCCAATTACATGTTATAAAAACTGTGTACTAAGGATGTCAATAATTCATTGCATGAAAAATTAAAGGAAAAATATGTAATTATATTAGCAAAAGACAAAAAGTCATTTAATGAAATTAAGCAGCTACTATTAACAAAATTTTTAATTAAAAAAGGGATTTAAAAAACTACTTAAGAATGAAGAAAATAATTTACTAAATACCAATAGCAAACATGAAACTATACTGAAGCCATTTCCAATAAATTTGGAAACAAGGCAGGGATTTTTACTTTTATGGCTGTTTGGCAACATTAATTTGGAGGCTCAAATTTATGCAATAATTCAAGGAAATGAAATAATCATTAGACTAACTTATGTTTATTTGTAGATGATATGATAGTATAACTAAATAACTCCAGCGTTTGCTAAAAACAACATTAAAATTACCTTAAAAGTTTGATAGTATGAATAAATTAAAAAGGAAATAGTCAAAAGCAAGTTTTTCTTCAACCAGAAATATCCAATTAGAGGCAGAAATGAAATTTTAAAAAATTACAAAATATTCAGAAATAAATTTAATAAGAAAGTACAGGGTCTAAGTTGGAAGGAGGAGGGAACAAACATGACAGTATCTTATTCAAAGTCATAAAATTAGACCAGGATTTTAGAAAGAGAAAAAATTAGGGAAAAAAAGTTGAAGGAATTCTTAATTCAAAGACATCATAAAAAATAATGATACCTAATATTTATACAGCTCGTAAACGGCACTCAAACTGATAATCACTAGTATTTACACAGTTCGTAGAAATTGCTCTAGAATAATAATATCTAATATTGGTAAGTTCCAGGGCTGTTTTAAATGTTTTAACACACTAACTTATTTAATCCTTATAAAAACTCTAGAGAGAAGCACAATTATTATTAGGATGTTACAGACAAAGGTGTTTCCAACACCTGTAATCTTAGCACTTTGGTAGGCAGAGGCAGGCAGATTGCCTGAGCTCAGGAGTTCGATACCAACCTGGGCAACACAGTGAAACCCCATCTCTACTAAAATACAAAAAATTAGCCTGACGTGGCAGCGTGCGCCTGTAATCCCAACTACTAGGGAGGCTGAGGCAGGAGAGTTGCTTGAATCCGGGAAATGGAAGTTGTGGTGAGCCGAGATCGTGCCACTGCACTCCAGCCTGGGGGACAAAACGAGACTCCGTCTCAAAAGGAAAAAAAAGTGTTTCCAAGGACACATTGACCTAAACCTAGATTCCAAATAATTGTTTTTAATCACTATGACCTTCTGCCTCTCAGGTCTCTTCTCAAATCCTACACACACATCCAGTGAGCTTGGCTACCTAGTCTTCCAGGACATGACAGATTCAAGAGCATTAAAAGAAGGATGCACACATCAAGTTAAAAACCTTCTGCAGAGCAAAGAATACAATCAACAAAGTGAAGAGCCAACCCACAAAATGGGATAAAGTATTTCCAAACTATCCATCTGACAAGGGGTTATAGGTTGGTGCAAAAGTAATTGTGGTCTTCACCATTACTTTCAATGGCAAAAACCACAATTACTTTTGCACCAACCTAATAATCAGAATATATAAGAAGCTCAAACAATTCTACAGGAAAAAGTGTAACACTCCAATCAAAAATAGGCAAAATATTTGAAAAGACATTTCTCGAAAGAAGACATACAAATGGCAAACAGGCATATGAAAAGGTGCTCAACACAATTGATCATCAGAGAAATGCAAATCAAAACTACACTGAGATATAACCTCAAGCCAGTTAAAAATCGCTTATATCCAAAAGACAGGCAACAACAAATGCTGGTGAGGACACAGAGAAAAGGGAACCCTTGTACACTGTTAGTGGGAATGTAAATTAGTACAACCACTATGGAGAACAGTTTGGATGTTCCTCAAAAAACTAAAAATTGAGCTACCTTATGATCCAGCAATCCCACTGCTGGGTATATATCCAAAGAAAGGAAATCAGTATATGGAAGCGATATCTGCACTCCTATGTTTGTTGCAGCACTGTTTACAATAGCTAAGATTTGGAAGCAACCTACGTGTCTATCAACAGACGAAAGGATAAAGAAAATGTGGTACATATACACAGTGGAGTACTATTCAGCCATAAAAAGAATGAGATCCAGTAATTTGCAACAACATGGATAGAACTGGAGATCATTATGTTAAATGAAATAAGCCAGGCACAGAAAGACAAACATCACATGTTCTCATTTATTTGTGGGATCTAAAAATCAAAACAATTGAACTCATGGACACAGAGAGTAATAGAATGGTTACCAGAGGCTGGGAAGGATAGTGGGAGGGTGTGGGGGAAATGGGGATGGTTAATGGGTACAAAAAAAATTAGAAAGAACAACTAAGACCTACTATTTGATAGCATAATAGGGTGACTATGATCAATAGTAACTTAATTATACTTTCTGAAATAATTTGAAGAGTGTAATTGAATTGCTTGTAACTCAAAGGATAAATGCTTGAGGGGATGGATACCCCATTCCGCATGATGTGGTTAGTTCTCATTGCATGCCTGTATCAAAACATCTCATGTACCCCATAAATATATACATCTACTATGTGCCCACAAAAAAATAAAAATAAAAAAATTAAAGAAAAAGAAGTAGGGTGTGCAAAGCGCTCCGAGATAACAGTTTACCATTAAATACAGAGGACGATAAACAGGGGCAGTAAGACCCACACGAGCACAGCCATTTTTTTCCTGTTTCATGTGGGACCAGAGGGCGCTATAAGATCTGACTCTATCACCACCACACAATATAATGATCAATATTCTTAACAGAATACTGAATCATAAGAAAGTAACTTTTTCCTTTTGAAAGGTACCTAAGTACACATCCCATTTAAAAATAAATCTATCCCCAGGTACTTACAATGTAAGTGGCAGTCCTAAACACTCAACTCTCTAGAATGACATTTTCATCGTGGGTTCTGAATGGCTGATATTTTATGGTCTTTTTTTAGTGCTTTTTCTGTTATCTTCAATTTACCATTGCTATTTATAATTCAGTTTCTATACACTGAATTGGGATAGAATCTGTCAAACACACTGAGGCTGTATAGCTACTTCTGAAATATTATGGAAGAGTCATGGACACATGGTATTGAAGATGCTCCCTGGACCCTACAAACTTTCCTTTCACATCATTATGAACAGTCAGAGAAATACAAGGGCATCCCTTACCGTTCCCCTGTGTATCCTGGACTGCAATGACATTGGCCGGTGGCAGCATCACACGTCCCTCCATTATGGCACTGGCATTCTTGGGAACAGTTCTTTCCAAAGCGACCCTCAGGGCAAGGCTGACCACACACTGTGCCCTGCATTCAAAAAGACTTGGAAAATTAGATGGGCCTCCAGCCAGGGAAAGACAACTGATGGAAGAAGAAGAAAAGAGAAGAAATAGAAAGGAGGGATAGGGGAACAGGGCTGCAAGAAAATTAGATTAGAGAATTTTAGAGCACATAAACTGTTCATCATCTTTAAAATATTAGAAACACTGAATTGACTTAATTACTCAGTAAGCCCAAATCTCAAGATACATTCAAAGATGGCTGAATGGTAATGTTAAGCAAAACCCATATTAAAAACTGAAGTTTAAGACAAAGTTACATCAAATTATTATGGCAACCTAAGGAATGTATAAATCCTCCTAAGTGTTCTTCCTTGTGTCTTACACGCACAATAAGTCAACAATACTTATTGAGCATCCATTACATAAACGGCAACATCTGCCGCACACAGAATATCCAAATGCTTTACCATATGTTCTAGAGAAAATACACGTTTTATCATTGGCTTTATTTCTTAAAATGTAGCATAGCACAAGATTGAAATTTGGGTACCTGAATTAACAATCACATTGTGGAAGAAAGACTTCTAAAGGAATGAACCTAGACATTTATTTCAGAAGAAAAACATTTTATTTTCAGCAGATTCAACAAGCATTGCTGAGCCAAGATCAATAGGAAAGCTTATTTCCTGGGGAGAAAAACCCAGAGAATAACTTGGACATTTCTCCTCACCCTAGAGACTGTCCCTCTTGTCAAGCACAGTCATTATATTTACTCCAGTCCCTCATGGATAAGAATAAGATACTGTACCAGTAAGTCAACGAAATACTGTTTTCTTCTTCACTTGGCTGTATCACTTGGACTCATAGCTTCTCATCTATTTATTGGAGTTATAATTGGACAAACAACATATCCCAAATAACAGGGATTTTTCTAATGTTTTTAACTATTGGAAACTGTTGCTCTGTCCTCCCTCTCTCTAAAAAAAGGCAGACTGTGGGCACTCTGAAATTGGAGGCTAGTGAACACCAGATGGTTTCCTAAATGTTTATTCTGGACAGCATAAGAAAATACATTTCCTCTAACTCCTGGCTACCCACAAAGGCAGTTGGTGTGCTAATTAAGTCTCCTCTGGTGGTTTCCAGCTATCTACAAACAGGGAAATTTCTGCCACAGACTCTAGGAATGGAAAAGGCCTTTGAGAGATGATTCGAATCAGCACTTAACTGAGAATCATCTACGTGCCTGTGTTGAGCTAAGCACCGAGAATCAAAGATAAGGTAACAACCCTCAATTAGCTCACAGTGTGGGGAGGGGAACGGATGTAAAAATCGCTCTAGTGTCTCCACTCTAGCCAGACATGGTATACTTAGTGTGGGGTAAAAGCATGACTGTAGGAATAACATACTGAAGGTCGGTCTGTGGTAAGCAGGGGTGAAAATTCTCACTCTCCCAGGGCCTGACTTAACTGCCCATAATGGTCCCACATAAGCTTCAGAAATGTGCAGAAATATTTTCGTGCATAAGGATTAACAATCACAAGCAGCTTTAAAGAGGACATGATTTCTCTTAGTTGCAATACAAAGGTATATGTGTCTAATAGGAATATATATTCATCTTTGAAAAGCACCTAGGATGACAGCACAAATAACATGTTGTAAAGAAGAAGTATAAGTTGAAAGCTCAGCTACACAGGAGAAAAAAACAAGCTGAAGCATTTTTGAAGCAGAAGTAAGGTAAGGGGCCCAGGACACAGATAAAGAGGTGAGGGGAGGCTCCGTTTGGCTGCTAGGGAGGGGTCCATCTGTCCACGTACTGGGACTCATAACCCAAGCCTGTGGGTACCATTAACCCACATCCTGACCATCCCAACTGAGAAGAGCTTCAGCCTCAAGGCAAGGCAACTCCACAGACAATATCTACACAGAAGTCCTAGGAGTAAAAGACCTGCAGTTCCTTATCCAAAGATCATGGGGTTCTCAACCCTCTGCTGCTCCAGCAAAATACTTTCATCGCGAAAGACCAACGTTGGCAAAAGGCTGAGTATAGGAAATGAAAGAATAGAAGGAGTCAAAAATAACCCAGCTTCTTTACCTCAGACAACTAAGAGAAAAGTGTTAGTTTTAACCAGGACAAAAAAAGGTAGATGAGGAGTAGCCTTACAAAAGGCTTGGGTGTACAAGTTTGGATTTATTAAATTTATTAACATTGACTCTGCCAGGCCTGCTCAAACCTGCTCAGTCCTCCTTAAATAGCTTCTTTTTCACCTTGTCTTCATCCTCAGGCGCTCAATTAAAGTTCTCCTCTCTCTCTAACTCAATTGCCTCATGCTGTTTCTCCATGCTTTGGCTCCAGAATGAACTTTGTCTGGGCTACCCACCATTTCTAACCCTCTCAGATCTGATTTTTATTGTATGCTTGTCCCAGTGGCCTTGACATCTTAAACTGTTCTTACTTCCCGAGACGCTCATGGAAAAGTGGACTCCAGTTCTCCTTTGTTCCATAGCCACAAGAAAGGGCAATACCAGACCAATTCTACTCCCAGGTCTGGCTGTGGAGACTCTAGCTTGGGCATTGCCCAAAGAGACGGTGGCTTTGTGTCTATAGGTTATCAATGTTGGGGTGACAAATATAAATCTAAGCTCAAGGCAGGTAAGATCAAAATCTAGGAAAACCACAAAGTGCTTCTTAAAGCTATGGGTCTGGATGAGATTGCCAGAGTGGATTTATGGTGAGAAAAGAGGGCAAGACTTAAACCTACAAAATCCTGTAATGAAGTAGTATGCAGAAGAAGGGGGATTAGGAAAAGAGATCTTTGGTATGAAAGGTAAGAGACGGGATGATTAGAGAAATAGAAGGCAAAGGGATTAAGGAAGGGAGGTTGGTACTCAACAGAGTGAAAAGCTTTGGAGAAATGAAGCTGAATGAGAACAGAAGAGTCTTGGTAATTAAGTCCCTTGTAACCTCTGAAAGAACAGCTTCAGCACTGTTCATGGAAACAGAAGGTGATAAAAAAGTCAATCGCTCTGTTAAATAGTTTGTTAATGAAGGAAACAGATATTGGTTGCTCACTCATCTGCCTTCAAGCAGAAACAGGCACAAATCAACTCAGAGAGATGACATCAATATTATTATATTTCCTGATTTCAGATGTCTAATTTGAAGCTAATTGTCACTGTGAATTCTACATAACTCTAAGCATGTGAAATTGCTACATGAAGAAAGGGTATCCTCATCAAAATTTGGAAAATATGTTGAATAGCTTCCTCTTGGATTATCACACTCAAGGCTCTGAGAAGTCCTGCAATACTTGGTAAATGTGGTTTACCTCAATGTATCCCCAGATTTATATGATTTTTTTTTCACGTGACACTTAAACTGTTGAGAATAATGTTCCCAAAGAACAACAGCAACTCATGGAACAGAATTATGAAATGATTACTAAATAAATCCAGTGTTTATCAGCACTGACTATCATGTGAGACTGGATATTTGTCTCTCTTTTTTTTTATCCTCAAGGGAAATGCAGGACAGATGGCCAGTACCCTTTACACGACAACCTTCAATGCACTTCAAGTCTAGGACTAAATCACCTTCTTCTGTCTCCTCAGAACTGAAGAGTTTCAGATTTAAAATGGCTTGAGTCTTTCCAGTTTTGGACTCTTCAACCATCATGGTAACTTTCTTTTGTGCTAAAGTCTCCTGCATGTGTATGCACTGAGTATCCTGGAATGGGTGACTTTGGGGTAGGGGCAGAGGAGGTGGGAAGGAAGCTTACCATCCAGCCAGAAGGGCAAGAGCATTCTCCAGTGACGTGATGACACACTCCTCCATTTTGACAAGGGCATCTCTGCTCACACTGTGGACCATGTTTGCCAGGAGGACAAAGATCCTCACAGCTGAGGGATTAACATGTGACAAAGGACACTGTTATTTCCCAGACACATGACCCTCGGGTTCACAGGCACAATGGTACCCAGGATCCCCAAAATAGACAAGCTTTCTGTGTTCAATAATTGTTCATTTAATTAATTAACATCAAGAACATTAATCATATTGCCTGGAAGTGTCTTTGAGGAGTCACTCAGTCCTTCTCTTTGTTTTGGGGTACTTTCTAATAAAGCCATTTCGGTTTGAAGAGAAGCTGTCCTATCTGAGAACACTGAGGAAGAAAACTGGCCAAACACTCATTGATGACAAGAACTTTTCATGTAACTCTTACAAACGGCTTGTGCTCCAGTTTAAGTCTACTTTTGTTTATGTGTTTGTTCTATTCCCAAAGAAAATTGAGATGTTGCACATCACACCCTTTGTGCACATATTCATCATCAATTTTTTTTTAATTTTTAAAATTTTACTTTAAGTTCCAGGATACGTGTGCAGAATATGCAGGTTTGTTACATAGGTGTACACGTGCCATGGAGGTTTGCTGCACCTATCAACCTGTCATCTAGGTTTTAAGACCCGCATGCATTAGGTATTTGTCCTAATGCTCTCGTTCCCCTTTCCCCCACCCCTCAACAGACTCCAGTGTGTGATGTTCCCCTCCCTGTGTCCATGTGTTCTCTTGTTCAACTCCCACTTATGAGTGAGAACATGCGGTGTTTGGTTTTCTGTTCCTGTGTTAGTTTGCTGAGAATGATGGCTTCCAGCTTCATCCATGTCCCTGCAAAGGACATGAACTCCTTCTCATCATCCATTTTTGGTGTTCTCTCCTCCTGACTGACAAGTTTCCCTTCCCTCACCCACCCAGGTGTCACATGGCCCTTCTTCTCTAAGCCTTTGTCTTTCCTGCTCTCCTGGGAAATCGCTCCAAGTTTCCCAGAGCCCAATTCAATTGTGGCCTTGATGAAAACCCATAAAAGCAATATTAACAATTAAACAGTTTGAGATAATCATCAATTCTGAAAATCAGGGCTTTCTAGGCTAATACAATTTTTTTCTTTAGCTCCACTCTACAGATGTTTAACACTGTTGGCAGGAAGTGTTTACCTAATCAGCCACATTTTGTTTTTTCAAGTTTTAGTTCTGTGATTTATAAATGTAATTTTCTCAGTAAGGGAAGAGGATTTTTCTATCTCTTACTTTTTTTTTTTTATAGCAACTTCTGCCTCTTAATTCTGTTGGTGAATAGAAGTGAACTGAAGAATGCCCTTCCCACAAAATAAAGACAGTGGAGGTTAAGTAGTTGCTTGAAAGTTCCTCAGAAAGAATTAAACTATGTGTGTGCACATAATCTACATAGATGTAATACGTATATCTTTACATTCACAAAGCAATATGTATCCATGGGCATTAAATAATGTACGTATGCCTAAGAGTTAATCTTTTATTATGGACTATTTTTAACACCTTCCTCCTTTTCTCTTCTAATGCACTGAACCCACCCAGCTTTCCCCAGCTAATTAATTGCCACAAAGAGCGAAAAGACATGGACCATTAACAACCAGCAGTACAAATGAACATAATCTCAGGTGATCCAAACAGAACCCCAAATATGCCCCAACAACCCCCAAATAGTGCCATTCAACACAACATCCTGACGGACCCTCTCTCTTTGCCTGCTAGAAGGAAAGCATGGAAGCTGGCCCTTAGATTCAGGCTGGGATCTTATGTCCAAGGGCCAAACAGCAGCTGCACCTAGTGGCCATCACTGCTGACCTCTATAACTGTGCCTGCAGCCTAGACCCATCAGTAACTCTTCAGGCAGCAATGCAAACTGAGGCACAAGAAATATGATAGCAGCAGCAGCATGAATGGAGAGGGTGCGTGGGCTCTGCTGTGCTGCTGGGCAGCATGTGACTTACAAGGCTCCAGTGTATCCTGGTGGGCAGCGGCATTCCCCTGTGACGTGGTCGCAGGTGGCTCCATTCTGGCACTGGCATCTCTGATGACAGTCATTACCATAGGTGCCCTGCTCACAGCGGTCCTCGCAGCGCCAGCCCCGGAAGCCCGCAGCACAATGACAAGCTCCGGTGATGGGGTTGCACAGAGCCCCATTTTTGCACTGGCACCGGCTGGTGCAGTGGGGACCCCAGTGATCACCATCGCAGGCTGAAGTTGAGGAGAGAAACAGTGGATATCAGAGCATGGGTGTGGGTGAGGGAGAACCAGATTTCTTCTCCTCTTGGGGAGAATGGCTTGGTGACCTCTCATCGCCATTCATTAGCTGGCCATCAGGGCCCTGGCCCCAACCCATGGCAATGCTTCACAAACTGGTGCTCAGCACCAACTGGGCCACCTCCTGTCACTCCATTGCTTAATTATCACTTCATTGACAATCATGTCAATAAATAAATAAAAAGTCTCCATGCCTTTACTCAGTCTGTGTTCAGCATCCAGAGTGTGGAGTTTGATGTGGCTAGAGAAATGGGCCAGGGGAAGAGCTCAGGGGTTCTGCAAGGAGAGCAGGCTGGCTAGGCAGATGGGACTTTTTTGCATATTAAGGGGTTTGGATTGCATCTTGTGAACAAGGGATTGGTAGTGAAAGATTTTAAGAAGGGAGAGCACAGATTTGCCTCCTCCTAGGTGTGTGGAAGGAGCTGACAATGAGAGGCAGAGAGATGGAGCGGGAAAAATGGCAACAGTCCAGATGACCATCACAGGCAGTAACCATGAAAAGGGAGAGGGGACACAGAGTCAGAGGTACTGGAGAGTGGACTGACCCTGCTACAGGTCTGGGCCAGAGTCCTGAGTCCTCTAAGAAGCAAACTACTGATCTGCTTTTAAGATATCAGTCAAAACATCTGTGATTGGAAGGTAATCTGAATTACTGACCAAAAAAAAAAAAAAGAAGGGCAGGAAAAAAATGGACAAATATGCTCAAATATATTGACATATTTAAAAAATAAGACAAGCCTGAAGCTGAAAAATGCAAATTAAATGAAAAGATAATAGGCAAACGAAACCAGGTAAAAGACAAAGGAAGAAAATAGCATTTGAAAGATATATTTAAAGTGCAGTTCCAAAGAGAAGAAAGACTGGCTGCGATACAAAAGTCAGTGAGTAGAAAAGGTGAGCAGGGAAGGAAGAAAAAACTTCAATTCCAAACACTCTAAAAAAGTAGAGAGGGCAATGATAAACAAAATCTTCTCTTAATATGTATTGCCGAGCCAGCAGTATATTTATTAGATGCTATAAAAATCACTTGAAGAAGAAGCACCCTGCCTAGAGCT
Source organism: Hylobates moloch (assembly GCF_009828535.3). NCBI lineage: Eukaryota > Metazoa > Chordata > Mammalia > Primates > Hylobatidae > Hylobates > Hylobates moloch. Next base: position 21,263,883 of record NW_026652281.1, read on the forward strand.
CTTAGAATAAATTGCTTTTATGATTAAAAAAACAGTTTCATTTCATAAAAATTTTGTAACTTCAACAGATCTGGAATAAATTGTTCAAAAGAAAAAAACTCTAGGTACACAGCAAACAACTCATCAGAAGTACTGAATCCGTCTTCCAATATTAGAATCTACCTTTGATTTCATAATATCAAAAGGTTTAAATGAATAATTCTGTTTTTAATCAGTATGGCTTTGGTCTCATTAGTACTTTAATAAACACACTTTAATACAATTAAAAACAATGAGAGAGAATTATTGAACCTAAAGCAGATCAAGAAAGCAATTACCTAAGAACTCACAATCTTCTTTCACAAAATAAGATTAGGTGGTAGTTCCAAAAGGAGACTGAAGCCTAATTGTTATTCAAATGAGTTGTTTCTTTTATTGCCTATGGATATGGACTATGAGTCTTTTTTCCACTGTGATTCGTTTAATGTAGGATTTTAAAAGAAAAAAATCTTTAAGAAAATTACATAGTATGTTCCTTTTGATGTTCTCAGCTACCACAGGTAGAGAAGACTCCGTCCTGTTTTGATGGGCCTCCAAAATAAATTACACAGGCCTTTGTAACTTGTTACTTGATTCATCAATCCTCAAGAGTAAGAAAAATCATTTCATATGAGCCAAATCCATTACCTTATCATTGAATCCTTTTTTTCTCCTGACTTTTTCACAGTGTAGTAAACCAGTTCACCACTCTCTTCTATATTAAAAATGACCTTATTCCCAAACGTGAATGCAGCTTGGCCTGCTCTTCTCTAAATACTACCACTCCAATACTTTTACTTAGTTTCAAAAAGTTTATTCAATTTCATTTATCCTTTTACTGAATGCTCTCCAAAGTTTCCAAGTCCCTCTTAACTTCTAGGAACCTCAGATATTGAATTAAATATCTGTCAACTCCTTACATTCAGTAGAGAATTAGTTGACTGACAAAAAAGAAATTTTACCTAATAAAAGTTACTTTGATAAAAACAACAAGATCATGTCAAAAGCACTTTAAAAAATCATGGTGGGTTATTACAGAATTTTCCCCCATGTGACACTGTGGTCAGGTTGGCCCCAAGCACATACGCTTTACAGAACATGTTTTATATAACAAGAGAGTGGTAGGGAGAAGTAGAGGAACTGAGGGGACAGCACTGATTTCTCCTCTTCTTCACAACCTTGTTCTACACCTCATTCAACAATTTATCTCCCAGTGGGGCAGTCAGGCAGACACCAGCTCTGTTTTCTTAGGATTAGAACAAAAAAAAGGAACAAAAAAAAATTTGAAGATATCTTATAATACAAGTGAGTTTATAGCAGAAACTGATAACTATCAGCATAGAAAAATGGGTTTCAGGCTTTTCAAGAAATACTATCATGTTGACATGGTTAATTTCCTGGCTATATCTAAGCACAATGACATGTTTTCAAGTGATAGCTTCCCCACTTCGGGCTATATTTTCCTAAAATGCCACTAATACATGGACCTCACAATGTGAATACCGCACATCAACATGGTCTATTCATGAAAAAAATCCACATACAGATGTTTACAGACAAATAGGAATTAGAACAAGTAGGACACAGAAACCTGGGTTGAATTCAGACATTACCGTGGCTTCCTTTCCTTTCTTCATTTGTCATATTTAACCACTTCAGCGCATCCATTTTTAAACGTATCCCAGTGAGTTACACAGTCTACAGCACATAAGCCAGCTGTCATCCCTGATAACTACAAGGGTACACTGACTTTGTCTAGACTGGAGGCAGAATTCATCCCTTATGTTTAGTGCAGAATTTGACCAGTTATCCTGAATTCAAGTACCATGTTTGGAGAGACAGCTCGGAGAGAGTCTGAATTCAAACTATCTGACATCTTTTCCTTAACACCTCACTCTAATCTCACAGGGCAAGAGTTTCTTTCACTCCACAAGAGAAAATGACTGGTTGGCCATTCCCACTAACAACTTAGAAAATATATAGTTAACATGAAAATAGCTTGAGTATCCTAATTTTTAAAAAAGAGGTAAAGGAACAAAATTTTATTTCAGATTAAATTGAAAGTGACCTAAATGCTAGTGAGCAAGTGCCAACTCATTTTCAGCCTCTGGTTTCAGTTCTAACTGTGCTAACCACCGGAAATGGGCTCTCAGATGCAAGATGCCTAGATTCATGCAGATATTTCATGGAATGGCTTAATGAGAGTCTCAGACAGGCACAGACAGCTTGCTCTAATAAGCTCTCATAATAAGTCGGAAGTTTAAACTGCTGGGTACTACTTGGATTACATAAAATCCAAGCTCCAATCCTTAAGTGAAAACTAGTAGAGAACTGGATCTTCTCAAGACAATAGACTCACATAGGAACCCTTATGGCTATAACTTCCAATACCCCAGTAACCCCAGGTTACATTCATGGGCTGGGTACTGAAGTACATTCAAATGATATTTTTTAAGTACCTGTCATGTGTCAGACATGGTGCTGGACTGCAATTCAAAGGAAAATAAAGAGCACAGGCTCCTAGCAGCTTTCCATTTAAAGACAGAGACATCAAGTCTGAAGCAATACAATACTGAATAATAAGTAATAAGGTCAGGGGATGGATTAGGTACAATGGAAAACATAAGGAGATGGTACTTAACCAACCAGTATTGGCGCATCAGAAAAGGCTTCCCAGCTAAACTGATGCCTAAACTGAGACCAAAAGGCAGGGTGTGCCACATTTAGGTACAGGGTAGAGGATTGTTAAGTAGGAAGTCTGGGTGTGAGGGGTGCAGGGGCTGCAGGGAATGATACATGCAACAGCCAAAAGCTTATGAACACGAACTTGATTCTCTCTGCTATTGTACTATGGCCATTATCACTTTCACAGCTCTGTACACAACAAAAAGAAGTAGAAATAACTATGAAGAGATAGTGGACCTGTCCTCTCGCTCCCTCAGTACTCCCCAGCCTTCCAAATGCAGCTCAGGAAACTCTGTCTTTAGGCACACTTTTGAGAACTGATCTAAGATGTTCTCTGAAAATGGCATTATCTATTTTCCATGTCATTCACTTTGAACTCAGATGATAATTTTTCTTTATTTTACTTTTTGTAGAGATGGGGTCTCACTATGTTGCCCAGGCTGATCTTGAAATCCAGGCCTCAAGAGATCCTCCAGCCTTGGCCTCCCAAAGTTCTAGGACTACAGGTGTGCGCCACTGTGCCCAGCAACTAGTTCATAATCTTTATATTTGCTTGCCTTATTCCGTAACTTCCAAATGAAACGGAATTTCATAGATGTTAGGATGCAATGACACTCTTTCTTCATTTCAGCAGTCAACAGAAGGTTTTGTACAATCATGAATGACAGTCATCTGTTTGACAATGATGATTAGATACATTCTGATTTCAGAGGTGAAAATCTGTGCACCCTGAGTCATAATAATAATAATAATGTTGAGACTGATACTTACAGTGATAATGGTAGCCTCTCCCTTTGTGTGGAAACCAGCACTCTCTCTTTTTTTTTTTTTTTTTTGACAGGGTCTCACTCTGTCACCCAGGCTGGAGTGCAGTGGCGCGATCTTGGCTCACTGCAGCCTTAACCTTCCCTGGGCTCAGGTGATCCTCCAACCTGAGTAGCTGGGACTATAGACGCATGCCACCACGACTGGCTCATTTTTTGTATTTTTGGTAGAGATGAGGTTTCATCATGTTGCCCACGCTGGTCTTGAACTCCTGAGCTCAAGCTATCTGGGCACCTTGGCATCTCAAAGTGCTGGGATTACAGGAATGAGCTGCTGCACCCAGCTGGAAACCAGCACTCTTATATAGTACTACAGGACAGTAAATTACCACATCCTTATTAGAAATCAGTCTGGCAAAGTCTAATAAAGCCCCTTTACCATAAATTCTTCTTTTGGGAGTTTTTCCCAAAGAAATAAGCATGTATGTGTGTGTGAGTGTGTGTGTGTGTGTGAGTGTGTGTGTGTGTGTGTGTGTGTGTATGTATATACACACATAAAGACAATAACCATTCATAAAAGATAATAGCTAACTCATTAATAATACCTTAGCATGCCCACAGACACTGTTCCAAGCACTTGTGATAGATTAACTCACATAGTGACCCTATTAAATAGGTGCTATTGTTGTCCCTATTATGTAGATGAAGAAATTGAGACCCAGGTGACTTGCTCAAAGTTACGCAGGTAGCAAGGGGTAAAGCACAGACTTCCTGCCTCCAGAGCCCGTGTTCTAAACCACTATATTTCACTCTCTCCAAAGCTGTAAGGACATTTATCCTAGCACGGATTATAACAATAAATTGAAAACAACCTAGTTTTCCAGGAATAGGCAGCTGGTGAAAAAATTTTGGTAGTCATACAATGGAATACTATCCATTAATTAAATGATTTTTATAAAAGATGATTTTATGAACTGGAACAATACTTATGATATCATAATTATAAAAAGTAGATTTTAAAAAGGCCAGGCACAGTGGCTTACGCCTGTGATCCCAGCACTTTGTGAAGCTGAGACAAGAGTATCATTTGAGGTCAGGAGTTAGAGACCGGCCTGGGAAACACAGCAAGACCCCACATCTACAAAAATATACAAAAATTAGTCCAGCGTGGTGGCTTGCACTGGCAGTCTCAGCTACTCAGGAGGCTAAGGTGGCAGGATCACTTGAGCCCAGGAGGTTGAGGCTGCAGTGAGTCATGATTGCTCTACTGAATTCCAGTCTGAATGACAGAGTGGGACTCTGTCTCAAAAAAAAAAACAAACAAAAAAAAACCCAAAAAACAATGCACCATATAATCCAATTTCAGCAATGTATCAGAATGAACCTGATGAAACTGCCATTAATTTAGGTAAGGATGCAGCAATTGCATATGGTTGAAACTACTATCTGGGGAAAAGAGGGAAAAGGGTTAAAATGAGAGACAGAGCTACAGTGAAATGGCATCAGTGGGTATCTCTGGGTCTTGAGATTATGCATGATTATTCTTTTATTCATTTGGTTTAACCAAGTTTTCTAAATGTTTTACAGTAAATGTGTATCCTTTTGGCAGTAAAAGAAAAGCAAGCAGTAAGGTTTTTTAAATGGTTCTAACTGCTGGGCATTTACATCATGCCAGGTTCTGTGCTTTATGCTTTACATATCTCTTTCTTTTTAAAAAGGAAGTATATGTGCAGGTTTGTTATGCAGGTAAACTCGTGTCATGGGGGTTTGTCATACAGATTATTTCATCACCCTAGTACTAAGCCTAGTACCTAATAGTTATTTTTTTCTGATCCTCTCCCTCCTCCCACCCTCCACTTGCCAATAGGCCCCAGTGTCTGTTGTTCCTCTTTATGTGTCCACATGTTCTCAATATTTAGCTCCCACTTATAAATGAGAACATGCAGTATTTTGTTTTCTGTTCCTGGATAAGTTTGCTAAGGATAATGGCCTCCAGCTCCATCCATGTCCCTGCAAAGAACATGATCTCATTCTCTTATATAGCTGCACAGTATTCCATGGTATTTGTAGCACCTTTTCTTTATCCAATCTGCCATTGATGGCCATTTAGGTTGATTTAATGTCTTTGCTATTGTGAACAGGGCTGCAATGAACATTGACGTGCATGTATCTTTATGTTGGAACAATTTATATTCCTCTGGATATATACCCAATAATGGGATTCCTGGGTCGAATGGTAGTTCTGCTTTCAGCTCTTTGAGGAATCACCACACTGTTTTCCACAATAATTGAACTAATTTACACTCCAACCAACAGGGTATTCCCTTTTCTCCACAACCTCACCAGCATCTGTTATTTTTTGACTTTTTAATAGTAACTATTCTGACTGGATTACACCTATTTCTAGTCCTCATGACAATTATAACAAGCACATAGAGGATATTTAGGATTAGAACATTTAGGTAAAATGTCCCAAAACTAGTCAGTGGTGGCATCAGTACTCAAACCCAAGGCTTTCTGCATACAAAAGGTCAAGGGCTTTACATGAGGCCATTCTGCTCCTGAAGTACTGAAATTATATGTTTCGGTTAAGTATAATATTCCACCATTATATTTCTCATCTAATATGAAATCAGCACCCTTTCTAAGGCAGAGCAACAAATGATTAATGATTCACTGAGTAAGGCTTTGGGGTCAGCCAATTACTCAGTATTTAGGGACACTGAGAAAGAGATTATCTCAGTAGTGAGAACATAAGACATTTCTCAAAGAAAAAATCAAATTGGCCAGGCGCAGTGGCTCACGCCTGTAATCCCAGCACTTTGTGGGGCTGAGGCGGGCGGATCACGAGGTCAGGAGATTGAGACAATCCTGGCTAACACGGTGAAACCCCGTCTCTACTAAAAATACAAAAAATTAGCCAGGCGTGGTGGCGGGTGCCTATAGTCCCAGCTACTTGGGAGGCTGAGGCAGGAGAATGGCATGATCCCTGGAGGCGGAGCTGGCAGTGAGCCGGGATCTTGCCACTGCACTCCAGCCTGGGCCACAGAGCAAGACTCCATCTCAAAAAAAAAAAGAAAGAAAAAGAAAAAAGAAAATTAAGGAGATAGCCAGATTTGAAGAGCTTCTAGAAGTTGATAATAATTCTATGTAGACTGGGCATGGTGGCTTACGCTTGTAATTCCAGCACTTTGGGAGGCTGAGGTGGGTGGATTGCTTGAGCTCAAGAGTTAGAGATCAGCCTGGGTAACATGGCGAAACCCTGTCTCTACAAAAGATGCAAAAATGAGCTGGATGTGGTGGCATGCACCTTGGTCCCAGCTACTCAGGAGGCTGAGGAGGAAGGATTGCTTGAGGCCAGGAGGTCGAGGCTGCAGTGAACTGAGATGGTGCCACTGCTCTCCAGCCTCGGTGACAGAGTGAGATCCTGTCTCAAAATAATAATAATGATAATTCTATACAAACAGAAAAGCTAGAAAGCTTGCTATGAACATAGTATCAATGTCACTAGCTTTAAGAGTATATGGATCTGAAAATTAGGCCCATGTAGTACCTGGCACATGGCTGGCACTCAGAAAATATCTGGTGAATAAATGAGAGTGATTGTGAGTGTAGAGCGCTATAACTTTCACAAGCAGAGAAACCCAGAAAATCATCATCAAAATTCTAAGTACATTCTTCTCTCCTAACCTGCCTCAAACCCTCAGCCCAATTTTCTATGCAAATGACATGAAACAGAGAGTGGAAGGGGAGGCTTTCTAAGATACATTGAGTTTCTAACATGTGCCGGGCATTATTACATTATGAGGGACATTATGCAGCTATTTTATTTAAACCTCACAATAACTCAATGAGTTAGGTATAATTATTCCAATATTTCCATTTGCAAAATGAACTCAGATGGCAATTTGTTCAAAGCCACTTGGCATTTGAGTGGCAAAAGCAAGGGTTCCACCCAAATCCATCAATGCAATGTCTCCAAAGCTGCAGTCATCTCTTATACCACCCTGACCGCCCCAAAGAAGTGATGGTCATCAATTACAAAACCGGAATCAGTGCAGATTAACTGCTTCTGCCTAGTTTTCAAAGGGGAACATTCTAGAACAAATGTCTCCCAACTGTTTATCTGAGAAATAATAGTTGTTTGCTTAAAATGACAGTTCCCAGGCTTCAAGATGTGGCAGCAGGTTCATCACAAGAGTTTTGATGAGGAATATCCTATCATGTCCATAATTACACAGGTATTGACCAAAAAACAAGGCATTAGAAAAAGTCTTTGAAAACAGGGAGAGAATCTAGTAAATCTCTTGTTTTCATGTAGACAAAGGACAAGAAAGGGGGCACGATTAGAGATAAACAGAAATGTTAAATTGAGAGGTGCTCTGGAGGAAGGAATAAAGGTACATTAATACATTGTCTCATCAAAGGACTCCATCAGCAACCAACCAAGCAATGGATAAAAATAGAGGAACTCATTTTGCCCTTTAAGAAAGAAGTGATGTTTACCATCATGTTCATCTTGTTACCAAATTCTTCAGTCACTAGCTGGCTCAAGGAGGGACTGTAGCCTCTTTACACTGCCTAGACCTAGGCCCTAGCTGGCCCCTGGCCAATTCATTGCTATGGAAACTTGGGGTAGTCCCCAAACTTTATTTTTTGTAAAATGAAGATGGTGGAACACACTAATTACACAAAAAGTACTTTTTGTTACATGTCACACTGCACAGATCTAGTAACAGCAGAAATTCCATGTTTGCACATTGGGATGTCCTAGCCCAGCAAAAAGAATGCCCTAGAAAAACATCCTCCAACTGTGTATGAAGCTGCACTAACATGTCTGACCTTGGTTTGTATTATTTGTTTGTCTTGCATGAATCATTCATGCCAGAAAGGACAACTTAGTTCTCACAATGTAAAATTTCAAAAACGAAATTGCCCAGTAACTCCATAAAGAAAAAAACAAGGCTTGGACCTTTCATTCATTTTACAAAGACAATTGGAGTGAGTTCAGGCCTGCAAAGAAACCCAGAACTATTTTACATTTAGTCTTCTTCATTGCCAATTAAAAACTGGAGTTTAGACATTTCCTACTTGCTGGTGACTGTATGTCCAGAAGTGTAGGCTTGTATATGGGGTCCAGAAATATAAAAGGAGAAATAAACAAAAACGTGACTTTCTTAGTAATCCCCACTTTAGCATAAAAAGATGTCATAAATAAAATCTGGAGAGCATTGCCAAATTGAGAGGTGCCAAATAATCTCACTGCCTTGATTTTTCTTCAGTTTATCTATGCCCATGGTTCACCAACTAAGACAACAGAAGCAACCTTGAAATGCATTTTGAACTGTAAGATGCTTATTAAAGGAACTGATTCTAAATGACAGATAGCAACAGAAATGCCCAGTTATGTGTACCTGTACTGTATCCAGTTATGTGTACCCGCGTTTACACATTGTAAACAAACCCTAGATGAACTGAGCAGGTCAGGTGTTTTTTATTGTTTGTTTTGTTTGTTTGTTTTTAGAGACAGGGTCTCACTGTGTTACCTAGACTGGAGTGCAGTGGTACAAACATAGCTCACTGTAACCTTTAACTCCTGGGCTTGATCGATCCTCCCACCTCAGCCTCTAGAGTAGCTGGAACTACAAGCACATGCTACCATGCCCAGCTGATTTTTTAAAAATATTTTGTAGAGACAAGGTCTCACTATGATGCCCAGGCTGGTCTTGAACTCCTGGCCTCAAGCAGTGCTCCTGCCTGGGCCTCCCAAAGTGCAGGGATTATAGTCATAAGCCACCACACACAGCCAGGTTGTTGTTGTTATTGCTGTTGTTTTAAAGTCTTAGTTTAGTAGCCTTGGGATCTAATTGTTGAATTATATAGGGGTCAATAACTTTAAGATACTTCTCTACCAGAAACTTACAGTAGGATAACATATCAAATCTTAGAACTCAAGCTTATCATAGGGAAAGAGATGTCTGCTTATAATACATAACTAACCCCGCTGGTGTTACTGTTTGCAATAACTAACACTACATGTGCCTTCAATATTATAAATGTCAGCCCGGTGCAGTGGCTCACGTCTGTAATTCCAGCACTTTGGGAGGCCAAGTCGGGCGGATCACCTGAGGTCAGGAGTTCGAGACCAGCCTCGCCAACATGACAAAACCCCGTCTCTACTAAAAATACAAAAATTAGCCAGGCATGGTGGTGCATGCCTGTAATCCCAGTACTCAGGAGGCCGAGGCAGGAGAATCACTTGAGCCAAGATCACACCACTGCATTCCAGCCTAGGCAACAGAGTGAGACTCTGTTTCAAAAAAAAAAAAAAAAATTATAAATATCAAGTATTTACTAGGATGCATCAAAATCAGTATAGTGACTTGACAATATATATTTACATGAGGTTTGGCTATAATGTTCCCCATGGACTTTAAACATAGGAAAATCCATGACTATGAGATAAATTAATAGAGAAGAAAGTTTAATACTTTATAGTCTAAAACATAGGCAAAGTACAAATAAGTCACTTTCAAGAAAATATCTCTACAGAGTGCCTTTTAGAGGAGACCAAAATAATTTTCTACTGTCTCAAAGGATAGAAAAACATGGTTCTTCCTGAAACATACACCCTTTCTTCTTAAGCCTCAGTTCCCTGAGGGACTTTTATCTCCCTGGGATTTCATTCCTTGCGCCTCAGGCTAACAAGGCTGTGGTGTGTCATTCCCTTTGTTAATAATGGTAGAAGGAAAGATCCTCATTCAAAACATCAAGCACTTTAAAAATAAAACAACTTCTAAAGCTTTTCCATCCATGAAGAAGAACAATAAAGATGTATTTTCCAGATACTCTGAAAGCACTAAAACCCCATGTCCTTCACATGTCAAAAACCCCTCTGGAGAGCTGACAGAGTGCCAGCGATCACCGTGGACAACCACCCAGTGCTGTTTATATTAATTTTATTCAGTGACTGAGAGAGAACCTTTATTCTTCTTTTAAAATGTTTGTTAAATGAACTGTCATTTTATAACTTCAGTGTAAGCTTATCTCAAATTATGAACCAGAAAAAGGGGTGTGAAATATTTATTCTCTATTGTGCTGAAGTGTAAATGTTGATGTATCTCTATGACAACATACTGATGACCTATTCACGGTGCAGGAAACTCTCAAGGATATAACTTGTAGGCTAAAATTACATAATTTGGGAGGATTACATTCATTCACTGACGTCAAAAGAATAATAACAACCTAAGGAGCCCTTATAAGATGTCTTGCTATAAAAAGTCTTATCATATTTTTATTCTGTTGATTATTTATTCTTTCGTTAAAAATTTGTTAAGCATCTTCTCTGGCTACAAAGTTCTATTTATTGAGCACTTACTACTTGCTCCTTACCAAGCCATGTACCATAGCTAAGATTTCCTTATCTATTGGAAGAGACTGGCCCACAGTGAGATTTATCACAAAAGAATGTGCTAGGTGTTACAAGACATAGGATTGCACACATTGCTGGGGAACATAGAGGACCTATGTCCATGTAACTTTGGGCAGAGGAGAGAAAGGAGGGGGAGAGAAGGTGTCCCAGAGGAAGTAGGAATTGAGATGAATATTAAAGGATGAACATTCAGGACCACCGTTGTGAAAATGCTTATTATCTTCCTTCTGGACATGTGAGGATAAAGGATAGAGGCTTTCAATCACTTCCCTAAAATCTCAGAGTAAGAAAACTAGAATCCTCTATGCTAATTGTTTGGTCTGAAAGATTTAATATAGTTTTCTTGAGAAAAAAATTTAAACGATGGGACTATGAGAGACTACAAACAATGCTATAACAAAGGCTCATGTACCCACAGCAGAGACTTAACTGTTTATGAACATTGTATAACATTTGTTTCCTCATTGAATTCAAGAAATAAAACATGGCAGATAAATTCCTATTTGACTCCTTTGTGCCTGGTTCCCAGCTCTTTCCCTACCCTTTTCCCAAAAGTAAACGCTGTGATAGTTTTAATATATGTTCTTCTGGTCTGTGGGTGTGTTGGGGGGTGTATTTAGAAATAAGATATAGAATTATTTTATATATGTATTAGTTTTATATAAAATGTTCAAGTGGCTGTGAATCTTTTGTTTTCACCCAACATTATGATATTGAGATTTACTTTTTATTTTTATTTATTTATTTATTTATCTCACTCTGTCTCTGAGGCTGGAGTGCAGTGGCATGAGCCTAGCTCACTGCAGCCTTGAACTCCTGGGCTCAAGTAATACCCCCACCTCAGCCTCCTTGGTAGCTAGGACTATAAGGTGATTAATAATGATACATCTGCTAATATAATGGAATGCTATATACAAGTTTATAGTAATGCAGTTCATTATTATACTATAAACTGCTATGTAACATTTCACTACATTAACAGCCTCCAAAAATTTACCTTTTCCCATATACACAGACATTTTTAGTCGTTTCAAATTTTCACTGTTAAAAAGATGCAAATAATCTATCTCCTAATACATATTTCCCAAAAATATATAAACAAATTATAAAGAAGTAGAAATAAAATTGCTGGGTTACATGGTCCACACATTACAATTCTACTCTAGACATAGTCAAATTGATCTCTAAAGTTACTCTGCCAATTTACCTTCATGGAAGTGGTATGTGGAAGCTTCCTGTCACATCCTTAGCAACACTTAACTTTTTAACCATTGCCAGACTTCTTAACCATTGCCAATCTGATGGTGAGAAATGACATGTTGTTTCTTTATTATGTAGTTTCCTGTCATTACAAAGATTAGCATATTGTCATGTTCATTGGTCAATCAGGTTTCTCGCCTCTGAATTACCTCATCCGACCCTTTGCCTATTTTAAAGTTCAGAGGTTCTTTTACTTATTGATTTGTGGGGGTTCTTTACATATTTTATATAATAATCATTTGTCTGTTTACTTATGTTGCAAAAATATTTTCCTAATCTCTCACTTCTCCTTTAACCTTGCTTATAGTATCTTCTGTCTTAAAAATCTTTTAAACTCTGATGTGGCCTAAATATTCTAAAAACTAATTTAAGGCATGGATAAATCTGCTTATATAATACTGATTTTACCACATAAGTTTCTTTTTTCTTAAAATGGCTGCTTTTCTTTAATGTATGAACAAAAATTTCCAATTATATGCTAACATCAACTTCAAATCAATTCCATTAAAATTTAGACTTTCTTTACAAGCTACCTACCTCCACTAGTTTTATGCGAAAATAGTGAGTAGTAAAACCATTTGGTTTCACAGAATTTTAAGGTGACACCATTTATGTATGGACCAAGAGCTAGGTTCTTATAAACTCTACTATTTGTCCTACTGGAATAGTCTATATAACTAGGACAAATATTATTGTCTTTTTACTTCTGCCCTTCATGAGTTTTATTCAGCTCAAGAACATTTAATTTTCTCCAGGCTATAGGCACAAATGTTCAAACTCATTAAAACTAACTAGGTCGTGTATGAATTTTAAAAATACTTTGATCAAAGAAGGAAAAAGAGTCATTAGCTTTTGGGGGGAAATTCTGACCTGGGGAAATTTTCAAGTGTTTTAAAAAGTTCTTTAACACACTCGCAAACAATAAGATATCAGATACAGCCATGACAGACGCCGAATTATAAAAATAAACCAGAACAGGCTGGGAGCGGTGGCTCATGCCTGTAATCCCAACACTTTGGGAGGTCGAGGTGGGTGGATCATTTGAGGTCAGGAGTTTGAGACCAGCCTGGCCCACATGGTGAAACCCCGCCTCTACTAAAAATACAAAAATTAGCTGAGCATGGTGGTGGGCTCCTGTAGTCCCAGCTACTCAGGAGGCTGAGGCAGGAGAATCACTTGAACCAAGGAGGTGGAGGTTGCAGTCAGTCGAGATCACGGCACTGCACTCCAGCCTCGGTGACAGAGCGAGACCCTTGTCTCGAAAAAAATAAAAAAATAAATAAAATAAAATAAACTAGAACACCTAGTTTCAGCCAATGGACAGTGGACAGTATAATCCTCTGAGACAAGACACACATGGCTCTATTAGAATCAGGCAGTAGCCCAAGACAATAGGAGATGGAAACAAGCGGGTCTACAGCACCATCTCGTACATATCATCACTTCACTCTGAGCACAGCAGCCAGCAAGCACATTGGTACAGTCAGAAAATGGTTTGTATATGTTTCACGTGTACATTTATATGAAAGAAATTATAAAGATTTATGATCTAATATTTCTGCTCCCTGTACAAACATTCTTTTAAACCGGGCTGTTATTTCCTGCTATTTATTTAATTAAAGAGGAATCTGAGAAGATTAATGAAATTCGACTACTCACTATGTGATTAGAAATAATTTGCAGTCTGCATTTCTTTGCCTAATTTCTTACTGTTCATTTGCAGTTTGTATGCATTTGTACACCATTTGGGTACAAATTTAACAACTAAGTTCTACATCCTCGCATAGAATTTCCACCTTGAGAAGTAATATGAGAAAGTTTAGATAGAAAAACTGTTAAACATTCTCCACTCAAACAAGGGCTGATTTTCAAACACCTTCTTTAGTCATGGGGCCACCATTTCAGAAGTCACTCCTCCATCCCAGTAATAACCTTGATGTTTACACTATAATTTATCCTCTCTTGAGGATGAGGAACTCCCAGATACACATTTTCCTCAAAGTTCGCAGAAACCACACCCAGTACATCTTGCCTGACTTCTACAATTTCATTGCAGCTTCCAGTCTATGGCCAGGGGATCTTCTACCAAGTCATTAAGAATGAATGCGTCAGCTGGGCACGGTGGCTCACACCTGTAATCCCAGCATTTTGGGAGGCCAAGGTGGGCGAATCATGAGGTCAGGGGTTCAAGACCAGACTGGCCGACATGGTGAAACCATGCCTCTACTAAAAACATAAAAAATTAGCTGGACATGGTGATAGGCACCTGTAATCCCAGCTACTTGAGAGGCTGAGGTAGGAGAATCGCTTGAACCCAGGAGGTGAGGGTTGCAGTGAGCCAAGATCACGCCACTGCACTCCAGCCTGGTTGACAGTGCGAGACTCCATCTCAAAAAAAAAAAAAGAATGTGTCTACACTGCACATAGCCAAGGTGCGTCCTGAAGCCACAGGAGCCTGAGCAACCTTAGGCCACTGAAGGAAGGACTTCACATCATGCCCTCTCTGTCGAAGACCTTTGGTCCCTTCCTCCCTGGCTGCTCCAGATGCTTTGCCAATCTGTTTGTTTATATACTTCAGCTCCTCTATCAAACTAAGAGCCCCTGGAAAGAAGAGACAGTGTCTTACTCATCTCTCATATCTCATTTTTATATCTGTCACCGCTCCTGGCACATTTATGCCTTCATTCGTTCCATCCACAAATACTTATTAAGCATAACTGAGTGCCCAGGACAGTGCTAGACATTCAGTGATAGCTAGACAGCAGGGATAAAACAGACAAAAGTCCATGTTTTCATGGGGCTTACATCCTGGAGGGGAAGACAGACAAGAAAAAAAAAAAAACAAGTTAACAAATCAAGTGTTTTTAGAAAGTTCCTATTTAAAAACGTTAAAAAGGAGATATGATACAGAGTAATAGGGTCATACTCTTTGCATATGGAGGTCAGAGATAGTATCTGTATGGTGGTGGCACTTAGGCTGACTAACTGACCTACAGAAGCCAGCTGTGTGGCCAGGTGCAGTGCCTCACACTCGTAATTTCAGCACTTTGGAAAGAAGCTGAGGTGGGCAGATCTCTTGAGGTCAGGAGTTTGAGACCAGCTTGGCCAACATGGTGAAATCCCATCTCTACTAAAAATACAAAAATTAGCCAGGCATGGTGGTGGGAGCCTGTAATCCCAGCTACTCAGGAGGCTGAGAGACAAGAATCACTTGAACCTGGGAGGCAGAGGTTGCAGTGAGCTGAGATTGTGCCACTGCACTCCAGCCTAGGCAACATAGTGAGACTCCGTCTCAAAAAAAAAAAAAAAAAAAAAAAATAAGCTGGCCATATAAAGAACCAGGGAGATGACTATTATTCTGAGCAGAGGAAATATCAAGTGCAAAGGCAAAAATAAAACTAGTGTGTTCCATAAATGCATAAATGAAAGGCAGAGGCTGAGCAGTGTGATATCCTGAAAGGTAGAAGAATGAGAAGGCATCAGGGAAACAGGAAGGAATAGATCATGCATGGCTGGATGGATTGTGCTCAGGGCTTTGGAGTTGATTCTAACTGTAAGGGGAAATTCCAGCCAGTTTTGGGAAGGAGAGCAGCATGCTCTAAAGTACATTTTTACAAGATCACGCTAGTCTCACTCTGGTCACAGATAATTCACTTGGGTGGCATCTGAGGAAGAAGCAGGGAGACCAGCAAGGAGACTACTGCAATCACCAGTTTAGAGAGAATGTGGCATGGACTGGAGTGGCAGCAGTAGAGATAATGAGAAGACGTTGGATTGGGTTATATTTTGGAGTTGAACCAACAAGATTTGCTGAAAAATGAATATTGCACCAAGTATCAAAAAAAAAAAAAGAAAAATCAATGAATGATATGAAGTGGAGTTAAACAACATGACAGCCCAGTCCTTTCTTTAAAGCCACTGCATGAACTCACTAGCACAAGTAATTTAAACATCATTAGTATTCTCACTATGCCAGAAGCAATATAAACTGGATATGATTTCATCTGGTAAGGACATCTGTGATCAGAGGTTGGAAATAATGCACCAAAAAATAAAAATAAAAAAAATAAAACTTTACTAGGTCTTCCATCTGGGGAATCTTGTGGCAAGTAACTGTGGACAAAGACAGCCTCCATTTAAAGCAGAGTGTAGGGGGCGGGGCGCAGTGGCCCATGCCTGTAATTCCCAACACTTTGGGAGGCTGAGGCAGGAGGATCTCTTGATCCCCAGAGTAGGGACCTGCATGGGAGACATGGGGAGACCCTGCCTCTACAAAAAATAAAAAAATTAGCTGCGTTTGGTGGTGTGTGCCTGTTGTCCCAGCTACTCGGGAGGCTGAGGTGGGAAGATGGCATGATCCCAGAAGGTCGAGGCTGCAGTGAGCTATGGTCACACCACTGCACTTCAACCTGTGTGACAGAGCAAGACTCAGTCTCAAAAATAAATAAGTAAATAAAGAAGGATGTGGCCTGTGAGACAAGAAGAGATCTCACAAAGGGCTGCCCCATCCTCTGTTCAGTCAAAAGACTGGGCCATGTGTGAAGAAGTGTGGTGTAAGCTATGTTTGTCACACAAGGAATCATAAGTAGCATTTACTTGTCACTATATACTGCCATGTACAGCACTGGAGAATACCTGTTAATTCCTCATTTAATCCCCACAAGCCTATGAGTATAATAGATATTCTTATCCTTGTTCAAAGTATGAGGAAAGGGAGGCACAGAAACATCACAGAAAGGAGAGCAGTTAGGAGGATAGCAATTCCATTCCAGGATGGGTGACAGAGGGTGGTGGTAGTAGTTCTTTGCCCCTCCTGAAAGTGGCGAAGAACAGTCCAAATTTTGGACTCCTTAGGAAAGGCAAAATCAGCAGTTTCTGTCTGTGACCTCTATCAAACTATCTGGATGGTCCATCAGTGAAACTACCTTTGGGAATGTTCTGATGAACTGTTCAGAACCCAATCCTTCCCAGTTATCATCATCATCCTGCCCCCAACACCAGTGAACCCAACTGATCTACTCTTATTCTTGCTGCTCCATCAACCTTATTTCTAAAGTAATTCTGACAGCGCAACAGGCCTGTTAATGACTGCAGCGAGGACTGGGCTCCAAGCGTCTACTCTCCGCAGACAGCATTGATCCCACCATTGTTGCCAGTCAATAGATCTTTACAGCAGACTTTGCTAGGAAATATGTCAGCTTTTTGTGCCTTATGTTTCTGGCTCATAATATCCTTCAAATGGATTCCCCCATTCGAACATCCTGCAGGCAAAATCTTATTACTTTCTCCATGCTGTACATCATGCCTGCTTTACACAAAAGGTTATCAGTGTTCCTTACACTGCACCTGAAAATGTTTGAGCTAGTCTTGCCTCCTAGGGATATTTTCACTACTGCCAAGTGTATTTAACCAGAATGCTATTAGTGACTCAATAAAACCCAAGTTTGGAGTTTCTAGACCAAAGTTAATTTCTATTTTTGCCTCTATGGGGTACTAATGTCAAAAGCAAAGAGCCCGAGGGTCAAGCCTTTGAAAACCATATGCTGGCTGATTTAGGACTCTACCATTTGTGCCCTATAGCTGTAGGTGAAATAGATTTCTCTATAGATGTTTGGGAAATTATAAATAGGATTATACGGATTAAGAAAACAAATGTGTTATTGCTATTCGTACAAAAGGTTTAAAGAGTTTCCATCACAAAGAAAGATCTCAGGAATTGCATATACATATTGATTAAAGTAAGTCATACATAAAATCACAGAGTTGAAAAGGATCATAAATAGAATCTGCCCCAATATTCACAAGATTATGAATGAGGAAAGTCTAGATGGGTGCCAATATGAATTCATCATCTCTAATATTAATGGGCCCTCAATGTCTCTCAGAGGGTTTATTTTCATAATTGTCCAGTGTCATCCGCCCCTGTCTCCTGCTCTCATTCACCTCACTGTTGCTGACTCTTGCTACTTTCGGTAAACCTGTTTTCCAACTTCAGGAGGCCCCATACCATGGTGATTAAAGTTACTGGCTCTGAATGAGATGCAAGTTTGGCTCCATCAATTAATAGATATATAAATTCAGGCAAGTCACCTAAATGTTCTGCACCTCTGTTTCCTCATCTGTAAACTAGGAACAATAACTGCAACCATCTCATAGTATGTTATGGCCATTAAGAGAGTAATTCCTGTAAAGCTCTTATAATGATGATTGCATATCAAGTGTTCAATAAAGGTGAACTATTACTATCATCATGATCATCAATGTAACTGCCCTTCTGCCCCCTTTTATATCAGCAGACTCTCTCTCCTGCCAGTTTATCAAGAGAAGGAAGGTCATCTGATATAGACTTCCTCAGATTCTCCTCCCCATTGCCTGCCAGCACCCCTGACACCTAGAAACCTGTTTACAACTATTCTGGCCATGCTTTTCTTCCTCATTCTGTTGGGAATGGGCAGTACTCCTTGCTAATCTCTCTGTCAGTGCCCAGGATCCCATCCCATCTGCCAGCTGTCTTCTCAGGAGCCTCGTTGCCTCTATTCCGCAATCCACTCTCTCAACCCAGTCTCCAGCCTCTCCCTCTTTTCTTTCACCATCTTCTCAGCTTCTGAGTCTTTTTCACCTTAAAACATAGACAAAGACATGAAAACAAAAAACTTTTTCTTGACCTTACACTTACTTCTTACTAACTCTCTATTTCTTTGCTTCCTCTCCTTGGCTTCTCAGAGAAGTTTCTGGAAGAGTAGTCTATTGCAATCTGTTTTCTGTCCCCAACTGAAAGTGAAGGGCTGTACACTCTTAGCCCTTCTCTCCCTTGTCCACTCAGAAAATCTCTCACTACCTTATCTAACTCCATCCAGTTTCCCTCAGTCTACCTCTTCTACAGAGGCAGTTCTCTTTCTTTCACATTATCTTTCTCCCAAGCTATGAGCTCTGTCAGAGCAGCAACCATTACTCATTTGTTCCTTTATCCCCAGCATTCAATGCAGTCCCTTGCACACAGTAATCATTCAATGAAAGTTCACAAAATGAACACATGAATGACCTTCTCAGAATCATATAGAATCATATGGTTCCTTCAGTCTAATTAAATGGAAGCTTTACTGTGCTCCAACCACATGCCAGGCACAACGGAGGCTTACAGAGATTAATAACATATGGCCTTTGCCCTCCAGGAGTTGTTTATCATCCAGTGAGAGGAAAAGAGCAATGGAGGATTGATGCATGGGCAGATAAATTGATGGGGGGAAGAACAGAGCTAGAGCAGGAAAGAGGGGAGGGAAGAAGGAGATGGGGTAGAATAGATAAATGTCATTCACTCATAAAAGCTAGGATACGCATTAGGATGCCAATAAAGGTAAAACGTGTGCTTTTTTAAAACAATAATTTAATCAAAATTAAAAACAAGGAATATGTCTAAGCCTAGTCAAATAAATCATGATTTCATTCTGGGAGAACTAACTTTTTACAATTCTCTGACATACCTGGTTTTTTATAGAGAGAATACATTGAGACCCAGGAAAGCCAAGAACACTGACTGTTTGTCACAGGAACCCTTCCCTCAGCTGCCAAGGTAAACAGACATATCAAATCTCAAAGAGAAGCCTTTGTGAAACTGGACATTTGAAGGTGTTTTTCAGTCCCTTAATCACCCATGTATTTTAGAAAGGAAAAAAAAAGATGGCTATGTATGACAGTTATCAATTGATTACCATCTGACCATTTTCGACTCTTAATGTCAATAAAAGGAGTTAATTTTCTGGTTGAAGTGATTGATCCAGATTACCAAGGCAAAATTGTGTTGCTGCTGCACAGGGAGGGAAGACCTAGGTCTGGAACCTGAGGATCTTGTGGAATACCTCTTAATACTCCCATGCCAGTAATAAAGGTTGATGAGAAATGTCAACAACCAAAAAAAGGCAGGACAGGTAGGAATGCAGATCTTTCAGTAATGAAGGTTTGAGCCACTCCACCAGGTAAATAACCCCAAGTAACTGAAGTTTGGGCTGAGAGTGGGAGAAATCTGGGTTGGGAAGTAGAAGAGGGAAGCCATAGATATCAGTTACTGCCTTGTGACCAATTACATGAAAGACATTTGTAATAGCTCTTAATGTTTGTTATTTGTTTGTTATATGTATATGTTTATTTTTATCTGCTATTTTCTTTTTTTCCTTTTTGTTTTATATGCTAGTTGTTGCAAGTTAACTGTAGTACCTAGGAAACAAAATATTCAGTAGAACTGTGACTTAATTTGAAAAAAATTTAATATAACCAGCAATGAATCCAATGAATGTTGGGACTTGCATCTCCTCATTTTAGAAAGAGAGTATGAGAATGTTCACTTCTAAGATGAATTGTTGTATATTAGGTGGAAATACAGGGGTTTTTTATATATAGGAATGCAAATGTGTGTGGAGGGTGCATATAGGAGGTGGATAACCAAAGGAGTGTGCGTCAACAGATATCAATTTATTGCCTTTCAGCTCTAAATTTATACTTCATTGCCTGCTCTACAAAAATGGATATGTGCCCTCCAAATATTTTTCTATTGCCAGTTGGCCAAATGTTAAGTATTTTCAATAGGGGGTGCTAGAGAGACACTGCAAAAGGAGTTTTCCATTCTACTTCCAGCGCACTCAGAGCACACAGTGCACTAGTGCTCTTGGCTCCTAAAGCACCAAGCTTCTGCAACATAAGCACAGTGCCAATAGCTGCTCCAGTACCTGGCTCCTGGAGCACCTATGGCTTTTCCAATGCCTTGTTTCTGTAGCACAAATTGCTTATCCACAACCAAGCTCTTCCAGCACGGACAGCTTCTCTAGCATCGCGCTCCTGCAGTACACTGTGGCTAGCAGCACCCATCAGCCAACAACTTCCCCTTTTTTGTAGCAGAGTGCTTCTGGTGAGACTTTTCCATGAAGAGTTTTTTTCAAAAGTCCTATAAAAGTTCTAGAGGGCATATTTCCAGCAAGTTCTGCTAGGATAGTACCACAGCACCTCTCTGGATCTGAGTGAGCTGTGGCTGTGCCCTCTCCAGCAGGTCTGGATCACACCCTTAGTGGGGTTTCCTTTTTGAACATTCTATCTCCACCCTAGAGGTAGTGGTTGCTTCTTGTATCTGCTATTCCTATATTCTCTAGAGATCTATTTACTTCTTACTAGCCCATCCCTCATTACTCCAATCTCCTGTTATAGTTAGTTAATAATCTTTATATTAAACTTTCTCCTTTCCAGTTACTCTGTGTTGTAGTAGCAATGACCACACCAGCACCTAGATCTTGGTTTATAAATACCACTCTACAATAAAAGGTACCAAGTCTCCTTTGAAAAATGGTTCATTTTAGGGCTGCTGTAGGAAAAATAAAAAATGAGCCTGGAATATCTTCTAGCACCAGAAAGTAAGAAAGCACTCAAAATCAAAAAGATGAGTCATGTTAAAGGGACACAATGGGTTGGGTGCGGTGGCTCACACCTGTAATCCCAGCATTTTGGGAGGCTGAGGTGGGTGGATTACCTGAGGTCAGGACTTCAAGACCAGCCTGGGCAACATGGTGAAACCCCGTCTCTGCTAAAAATACAAAAATTAGCCAGCTGTGTCAGCACATGCCTGTAAGCCCAGCTACTAGGGAGGCTGAAGCATGAGAATTGCTTGAACCCAGGAGGCAGAGGTTGCAGTGAGCCAAGATCGTGTCATTGCACTCCAGCCTGGGCGACAGAGCGAGACTCTGTCTAAAAAACAAAACAAAAAAAAGACACAATGGCCAAAGCTGGAATGACCTGGGCAACAAAATAAATTATGTAATACTGTTTTATAACCCAAAATGTCAAATAAATATACGTGAGTCCTTAATGATATAAATAAATGTTTGAATAAATGCAGGAGAAGAAACAAATCTTCTTTACAGAAAAATTCCAAATAATATAGGCATATATTCCTGCCTCAAAGACATGGAGCTTGAGTCCTGCACTTCATCCCTGAAGGTAGGATAGACTTAGTGACTTGCTTCTACAGAGTAGAGTACAGAAAGGGGAAAATTGTAACTTTATGTGGAGAAGTCTAGCACACTACCTTAACCAAGTGACGAAGGTTAACCAAGTGATGACATCAGTGATGTCACATGGATATCATGATATGATGTGAAGAGAAAGAGCACTTCAACTCTGGTATTCTCTTCAAAACTCATAACCCATGTCTGATCATGAGAAAAGCACCAGACAAACACAGATTGGGGAACATTCTACAGGATATCTGGCCAGTTCTCCTCTAGACTATCAATTTCAAGGTCATGAAAACAAGGAAAGACTGAGAAACTGTCACAGACCAGAGAAGACAGGGGAGACATGACAGTGAAATGTAGTGTGTTGGCCTAAGCTGGAATCTGGAAGAGAAAGAGGACGTTAGTGGAAACATTGATAAAATCCAAATAACACCTGCAGTTGATTGAATAGTAATATACTATGGTCAGTTTCCCAGTTTTGACAAACTAATAGTAATTTAAGAAGTTAACAATGGGGGAGACTGGGTTTGAGCACACAGGAGCTCTGTACTATCTTTGCAATTTTTCTATAAGTCTAAAAGTGTTCCAAAATAAAACCAATTTATATTTTAAAAATTTAAAAATTACTGTGGTTTCTGTCTCCTGATTGGATCTTAAGTGATACAAGGAGCCAGTCTAATTATCAAAGCAATTATATTATGGATCTAATGTCCACCATCAAATTGATGCATAACAATAACCAAAGAGGAGGGGAGATGGAAATAGAATCCTTAGAAATTAGGCCATTTAAACTCTGCTAAGTAGCATATTACTAGACAATAGATTTTGGTTTCAGAATTATCTAGTCAAGAATGAATAAAATGATACATTTCCTGATATTAGGTTGATTGCCACAGACAAAACCCAGATAGCAAGACCTATATTCTGGGTTCAGCTCAGAATGTCATTTTTTTACCTGCTTAAAAAGGTATCAAAGATGTTTTTCTCAGAACACCTTTAAACATTTCAGACATCTGTTCATGTTTATTTGTGCTTTTGTTCATCATAAAGCCAAAACATGAGTTGTAAAAAATAAACTAAAAGTTGCTTCAATATCATATTTCAGTGTTAAAAGAACGTCTGTTCTCAGAATTCTAGAGTCTTCATTAAACTCCAAAATAAAGCAACGGTTTATTTTCTAGAAAGTCCTAATCAGTTCTAGAGAGTCTGAGACCCATGTAGGCTTTTGTTTTGCTTACACAAACACTTCAGTCTGAGCCCTTAGCTTGAGGTAGTCTGCAATTCCTAGGAGACAAAGTATGAATACAACTGAAGTTATTCTGTAGCATTCTTGCCCTGGAATTAGTGGCAAACCACATAGTTTTAAATGACGAATATGCCCACTCTTCCCTATCCCACTAGTTTATAATAATGTTATTTTTCTTCAAGATGTCTAGGCACGACTGATTTTTAAACTGGAAAAGTTGGCCGGGCGAGGTGGCTCACGCGTGTAATCCCAGCACTTTGGGAGGCCGAGGCGGGCGGATCACGAGGTCAGGAGATCGAGACTGCGGTGAAACCTCGTCTCTACTAAAAAATACAAAAAAATTAGCCGGGCGTGGTGGCGGGCGCCTGTAGTCCCAGCTACTCAGAGAGGCTGAGGCAGGAGAATGGCGTGAACCCGGGAGGCGGAGCTTGCAGTGAGCCGAGATTGCGCCACTGCACTCCAGCCTGGGCGACAGAGCGAGACTCCGTCTCAAGGAAAAAAAAAAAAAAAAAAAAAAAAACTGGAAAAGTTAATGAAAGCAACATCACATTTGAGGTCAGTCGGCCAAAAAAATGCACATGAGCCAGATCCCACATCCCAAACATTTTGCCTCAATGGCGTGTGAACAAAATGCCCACTCTCCTGATTTCCAATAGAAGCAAAACAAAACCCTGCAAGACAGTTTTCCCCTGGAATTGAGAAGCCTGTCAGGGGCAGAAAGACACACACACACACACACACACACACACACACACACACACACACTCTCCCAGTCCCTGTTTAAGGTACAGTAAAAAGGCTCTTTCACACCAAGTGTTCTGTGCACAGACAGCACAAGGGCCTCCCCGGGAGAAGCTGCTTCAAGGAGAGCCAAGAGATCACAAGTAGTCCTAGCAAGATAAAGAATAATCTCCCCAATTCCAAAATAAGCAAGTAAAAAATTTTTAAATCAGCTTATTGAAATAAGTCCATTCAGACTAATTTCAAAAAATTACTCGGTGGCAACAAAGAGAAATGTGTGCTCTCATGCGAACTTGCTAACTTTTTTAAACGATTGCTTCCTTTTTCAAAATGTAATGTTTCACGCATTACAATTTAGTTGCACTTTAATTCCTTCTCACGTTTCTCAAGGCGAAAAAAGAAGTATAAAGGAAAAGGAAGTGGATGCAATTACGTGTACAGCAACAAGTTAGCCAGAAGATTTTGGTTTAAACTGTTAAATTTAGAAAAGCAACTGTATTACATGACATTCCGTGATATAATCTTCACGATAATGAATATGAAATGTTACGTGTAGACTGCTTTTAGTCCAAAATACCATCATTTTAGAATTCTAATTCTAACATAATGGAGACAAATTATATACTATGTTAGGAATTGATTTAACAAGTACCAAAATGTTCATGAATTTTCATTTATTACAGGTAAGTCTCCCTAAAGTTATCTGAACAAGTACTCGTTATTTGCATCTCAGAATTCAGAGACAAAAAGACATGTTAGCATCAAAAATGCCAATTTCACTTCTGAGTTAAAAACGAACAGGTGGTAAATTTTAATCTTAGAGAAATTTCTTAGAGAAATCAACAGGTAAAAACAGAAGTTAGGATACAATAGCTGTGTTACCACAACTGCCTTACTGAGGTAAGGAATCTAAATTGTGGACCCTACTCTAGAAAATGCATTCATATCCACAGAAGTATGAGCTGTTGTATGACTGTTGAAATTTCCTTCTTTCCAAGAACTTTTCTTTATACTTCATTAACAAATAATGTATATGTACATGTACAGATTTAAAAGAAACTGTATGACTGAGTTGGATATGGCATTCACACTATGCTCTGTGTAGGGATGAAGAGGGAAAGCATGGCTCAGGGTCATCTGCAGACAAGGAGGCCCTTACAGCAAAAACATCCCGAGACAGACAACAGCAGGTGGAAACTTACCACTGGAGCAGTTGGTCCCTCCCCAGCCAGGCTCACACTGACAGGTGTTTGGAGCAACACAGCGACCATGGACACATTTATCAGCACAGTGGGCTGTCAGAGAGAAAATCAATCAAATAAAGAAAGTTGGCACAAGAAAAAAAAAGCCAACAACACAGCTGTTGCACATCCAAGTCTCAAGTATCACTTAAAAACAACATGCATGCTTGATAATTTTCTTCAGTCCATTCCTCACCCCTCTTACAGTCTGCTGTAGGACCAAACAATTCCCCTTCTTATTTTGGTATCACCAAATAAATCCCATCATTTCTACTATTCTATTCTACTTCATGCTAAATTAGAAAAGAAGTTTCAAGGAAAATTGCCTAATTCACTCTTTAAAAAAATTATCAGTGAGTATCAAATATTCCTTTTTGTTTCAGAAGAAGCCTATAAAGAGAAACAAACCATAAAGCAAGATATCAGGGCCTCAGAGTGACAGAGTAGATGGGGAGTATTATGATTATGTATTATGATTTGTTTTACATAATACATTCACCAGAAACAATAGTCACACTTCTTTGTGAACACATTGTTCACAACTATGACACAGCAGAATTGCTTGCTCTTTTTCTGTTGAGGAGAATATTTGAAAAATGCCACCCAGGTCTTTGGGAAACAGTAAATCTCAATCCTCTTTCATTAGTAAATATCTTAGGTGTACTCAAACCTTGGAGACAAAGGGGGCATCACTGCAAACATGAGTGAATGGACAGTCTGATGATTTCCAAAATAGGCATTAAAATATGCTGTGCCAAATCTTAGCATTATCATCAACCTTAGTACCATGCACATTGGTTAAACATTCTTTAAAATATCTGAATATACACATAATTGTGAGAATGACTTAAAGGGTTTGGGGTTCAGATATTCTAAAATTTTATTTAAGGGTGGGATGAGGTGCTCTGTACTTTAGAGATGCATTTTATTAGTGTATGTCTTATTACAAAAGACTTACTGCTCAAATATATAAAACACCAAAAAGTAAAATAAGCCTTATCTCCAGTAGCTCAAACTGGTAACATTTTTGTGGATGTAGAACCTTCAGAAATTTTTTTCCTACATATTTTTCTCCTCAAAAAAAATAGAATCATACTTTTCAATGTGCTTTTCCACTTAATATAATGGCAATAATATTTCCATGTCATTAATATTAATATATGTGATTTATGCACTAAGGTGTATATTTAATATGTGTGTGTATATGTATATACACACGTGTGCACACACTCACAATGCATATATACTGCTGAACCAAAAATGACTACTTCTAAGGTCTTGATCATAAGATTTAGAGATGAGGATATATAAGGGAGGGCATTTTAGGTGAAGAGAAAGCAAAAGCAACAGCTAAAAGGAAAAACAAATGAAATAAGTTCTGTTGGGTGCAGTGTTTGGGGCAATAGCTTTGCAAGGTAGAGAGAGAGACCCTGAAAACCAAATTAAGGTGTTGCGGCTTTATTCTGAGAATTCACTAGGATCAGTTTAATGAAAAGTACACATTTGTTATAAGAAACCAACAGGCAGAGGACACCACAATGAAATAAAGTGGCCATAAATTTTGGAAAACACAAGCTCTCTTGCTATCATCAGAATAACTCTTTAGCACCTAGGCGATTTAGTGAGGAATACCAGGACTGGTGAGCTTGGGACCCTGGTCCAGGGTAGAGTTTTCTGACACTAGAGTTTGAAGGAAGTGCTTAGCAACCTCATAATATTTGAGTCAGACAATTACATATTTCATTGCAATTAAAAGCAGAACTTGCCTGTAACATATGAACACACTGGCCCTGCATTATTTTGATTTTTGCTGCCAAATTAAGTCAGTATATGCCAACTTCAGGGTTCAGTGTCTGCTTCCACCTCTAGGTATGTGTTTGAACTTGTAGATGTCATTCATTTGTAAACACAAGGTACTGTTCTTTTGTTAAAATTTAGATATGTGCATACCTAAAGCCAGCAAACTACCATACTTGAGTGTGGGAAGTTCAACTAAATGTCACAGTAAGTTTGAGTCTAACAGTGGAGGGTATGCTCTGGATGCTATCTCACACTGTGTTAAACGGCAGCATGGGTACAGGAGACTCTTCCACCAGTGAGAGCTCTGGCACCCACTGTAAATATGTCAACACAAGAGGGTTTTGCCTCCCACTTGTCTTAGGTACTGATGGCATCTATGTTTGCAGCTATTACAGTGAACAGCCTTCAGACCCAAGTTTACCAATTCTCCTTCTTCAACACAGTAAAGCTACTAAAATTCTGTTTGAATATTTCCAGAAGTTTTAAAAATTAGATACTTTTTGCATTTAATGTAAAACAAGATTTCTTTGACCCTGTGCATTTAAACCAAAACACAGAAATTGAATGTGGTGGCTGATGAAAGGAAGTATTCTCCATATTCTTGAATTTCAGAATTTTGTGTTTAATAGTGTAGCTCTCACCAATTAACTTCACACTAAAGAAATGTTATAAATGTTCATTTATATGGTAAATTTATATTAATACTACTTAAATTGTTTTTATATCTTGGGCATCTATGTAAGATTTTATTTAACAAAAGGATTAATATTACCATTTGAGAATTTGAAAACTTCTGGGTGCTCAAAAAGCTGGATTCCATCAGAGCAACCTAGAGTTTTGTATTCATCTAGCAAGAAGCTGGCTATGAGGGGAGAATATTTCCAGTATTCTATGGACAGGTCTCAATTTACTGCTCTCCCTTTCTTCTCTATCCTTTCATCTTTTTCACTTTTGATCTTCATTTTCACTTTTTACCACTGGTCTTTCTCTCCCACACACTACTTATTTGATATACACCATAGAAGCTGGAGATTAAAATTTGGTTTTAATTATAGTTGTGTTGACTCTTAACTCCAAGGTGACACCAATTGAGTTCCACCTGAACCAACCGGTAAGAAAGGTAAGATTGAGCAAGCCAGCCTAGCACCTTGCTCTAATATCAAGATAACTTATTAGAATGGGTAAATAAACGCATGACAAGTTAAGCATATGTTCCAGAGAAGTAAGAATCAGAATTGCATATGGTTGGATCTCAATCCATTGTTTTTTTGTTGCTTTTATTTTGTTAACTCCGAAAAAGATAATAAGTAAATTTCTAAGGGCAGAATCAAAGGAGACCTGCTTCAGAATGCTTTGAGATTGCTAGATAATCACACAATGTTCTCATGTGTGATTCCTGATAGTGCAAGCTTTGTGTTTTATGAAATGAATTCCAAGAAGTTCAGTCGATTGTAATAATTTTTTTAAAAAATCCGTGATGGTAATTTTAAAATATGGATTACATTTATGAAAACCTTGAGCTAACATTTGGCCAAAGTCTGAAACAAAATGTGGATGCGTCATTAGCAGAAAACAAATTAGCCTATAAGTTAATTAGGAATTGGAAGGGGGAATCTGCTTCCCTAATGATTTCTTTTTTCTTAATTAAAGCTAAAGCCAATGCAATCACCTCAGAGCATTGATGCCTAAAGGCAAATAATGATCTAAATGATGAGAAATATTGTTGGGATGGAGTCTAAAAGGAAAGAACACAAAATCCTACTTCCATGATGGAGAATCTTTACACATTAGACTCCCTTATACAAGTGCCATCTCTGCTCCATGCCCTTTTCCACCATCTCTGGCTGTCCACATCCAGCAACAAACCTCGTCAAAGATAGAAAACAGCAAAGGGAAGCAACAGAGGAAGGGCAGAGTAAGCTATAGAACTCTCTTTATTCTCTGATGTCCCAACTCACCAAGGTGCAGAAACACTGACTATGGCACATTCATGACACAGACGCCCACACCACCACCAAGAGATTAGCCGAGCTCAATTACTGCATTGGTCTTACCTCCCCTATTCAGCTTCAGATGCCACCTACTCTGGGTGCTGCTTCTATAACTAACATGCTCCACATGAAAAACCAATGTAGGTTAAAGACATTAATTGTTCATGTAGAAAACCCCAAAATGAACTAGAAAAGAAAAAAGGGAACAGAGGTCCACTTAGCAGATGTTCAGTAGCGGAGATATAAAGAATAGGTACAAAGGACCCATTATAAGTGTGGCTGTCCCATGAATGGGAATAGATATTTTATTCCCTACCCATGTCCTTTCTCCTTATTTTTAAAAGGGCAATTAAAACTAGAATAACCTAAGCAAAGATAATCTATCCAATATGATTTCTTTTCTGCACCGATCTTTAAGAAAATCATTAAAGATCATATACTGAGTCCGAATCTTTTTTAGATGCCAGATATAAGCTGAATCTCAACCTACTCTCAGTATGCTCCTTCAGACACAACAAGCTGCGCGGGGCAGTCAAGACGTCTTTTCCCTCAAGAACTAGGAAGCAAGAGACACTGATGAGAAGAACAGGCCATGTCTTTGAAACGAAAGCTGTGGACAGTCTGTCTGCCTGATGGACAGGTGGGCACTGACATGATGACCCTGGAATCTTCTCTAATTAGGCTCCTGTTTCAGTCTCAGTTCCTAAATCCATTTAAATCCCATTACCAATGACATGGACCTCATTCCTTTTACTTGTAAATACTTGGCTTTAATACTGAGAGCCATTAACTATACTCAATAGTTTTTCTTCTGCCACATACAATTCCCTTTGGATTTTCACCTAGGGATGGCAAAAAAGTGAAAGGAGAAGTAGAAAGACTAAAGACTTCATTATAAACCAATTATATCTCTAAAGACAGTATATACCATTGTCTTAAAGAATATATTTATTTAAATTAATATGGAAAATGTTTCCAGAATCAAAATAGTTTTTTAAAACAATTATCCAGTGGAAACACAAACCTTCCAGCTAACCTATCTGTCACCAGAAGTTCCTTTTATTCTGATGCTATGAGCAAAGAGTGTAAGTCACAAATCTTATTTTCTCCATTTATTCGGTGAGTTGCTACAGAGGAATATAGTTTTAGAGTTAAAGGTGCCTTTACTGAGCATCATTCCTGCATTTTTCAGACAAGAAAACAGATCAGGAAAATTGGTAATTTCCCCAATATTCATAGTTGGTATTAAAGTCAGAAACAGGATTAAACCCTGGTCCCTGACTCCCAGTGGACCAAAACATAAGATGGATTTTAATGGGAGTGAGAGGGAGCAGGGGTGAAAAGAATGGTAGAGGGTGTTCTGGGTCAGATACCACGGCAGGTGTAGTAGATGGCCAGCAGTCAGGAGTCAGAAGATTCGAAGGAGGAAGGAGAAAGAAGCAAACAGAGAGTTGACTTCCAAGATAAACCTTATCTTCCCCACACTTTTATCTGAAGACAATTACACGCAAAGTCCTTACAAAATCTAATTGCTACTACAAGTGCACAGGAATCATTTTGCTTTCATATTTCCAAACATTATATTGCAGCATACCCTATTGTGTTTGCTTATAAAAAGGAAAGGGAATTCTCTTTTTCTTCAGTTTAATATGTACTGATGCCCTTGGTACATTGATAGGCACTACTGTGTATGTTAAGATGGCAGACTGGGAACTCTTAGTCTGTAAAGGAAATCTGATGATGTAGATCCATCAAACTCAATAAATGTGGAGTAGAATCCAGGGATAATAAGAGAGGTTTCAGAAAAATACTGTGAGAGCATATTGAATCATTCAATTTATTTGAAATGTCCAAATGGACAATTCCATATGGATAGACAGGATATTAGTTGGTTGTCTAGGGCTGTGGGTTAATGTTGGTTGATGGGTAATAGGTACAGGGGTTGTACTGAGATGATGAAAATGTTCAAAACTTGATTATGTGATGGCTGTACAACTTTGTGAATATACTAAAAATGGTTGAATTGTACACTTAAAATGGTTGAATTGTATGGTATGTGAATTACATCTCGACAAAACTGTTATAACAATACTGAGGGGACTGTGGAAGCAGTTAATTCCAACTGGGGTGAAATCAAAGGGATCTCATGAAAGATAAAACATCTGAGCTGAAAAAGTAGTATCTTTGAAATAATGTTGCAGGGAGGAGTGCCCAAAAACAGCTGCTTCATACACCTTTTTCCTTGCATCCCATCCCTAAAGTTGCATAACTTTTTGCTTGGGGTCAAGGGCTCTTACCCCACAGCCACCAGTGGTCCACATGTGTGATGTCCGTAAATGGCTGATCAGTGGTGGAAAGAGCTTGAGAACACTAGGAACCTAGACGTTTGCACTTAGTAAATGTAATAATAATAATGCAAAAACTCTGTATCTGTAAGTCTTTTCTCTCTATTCCTTATAGGGCTTTCATGTCATTTAAGGGCAAGTACAAAGAGCTATTACTGGCAGTATCTTTGGCAGACATTGCCAATTGTATACCCAATGTCTATTCTTCCTTCAACCCTTATTAACAGACTCTTATTTGTACCAGGGCCAGCAGTGATGTCAGCAATAAACTACATTTATTGGCCCTCTTTCTAGATTGAAATGCCCATGTGGAAAACAGTTTCAAGAGACAGATTCAGGTGGTAAGTGCAACTCCCCTTCTCTTTCTCCTTCCTGCTGCCTGGTGTGTAGACATGGCTGAATCTGCAAAAAGCACCAGGCAACTCTGAGGGAAGGACCAAGAGAATCATGGAACCCTTCACTCTGAATTCTTTGCATGGATAAATAAGTGCCATAAACCACCCACCTCCAGACTTACGACATGAGGATCCTTATTATGTATATGTTTCTATTTTTCAGATCTCTATTTATTGCAGCAAAACACGATTTGTAACTAATACACTGCTCTTTTGAATGATCTTTCAGGTGAGTCAGTTACTAAATTAAATAAAAATCTATACTAGCAGAAAAATGGAAGACCCATCTATATAAGGAGGAGATACAAGAACTCAGAACTTCTGCCATACATTTTAAGTAAAGGTGTCACGACCTAGTCCAAGTGGGATGACCAAAAGATATGAGGGGAATTAGAAATCTGGCCATTAGATACATACCTCATTCTCTCCCTGAAGCATCATTTTGCCTCAAATTACAATGTGAGAAGAGTTAAATGTGGATACTATAAACCCCAAAACAACCACGAAAACAATACAACTAAGAGTTATAGCTAGTAAGCCAATGAAGAAGATAAAATAGAATTATAAAAAATATTCAACTTAAAATGAAAGTATAAAAGAGAAAAATGAGAACAAAAAACAGACAGGACAAGCAGAAATCAAATCTAACTATATCAATAATCATATTAACTGTAAATGGTCTAATATCTAAATTAAAAGACAGAAATTAACAGCTTGGATTAAAAATGTAAGACCTAACAATATGCTGCTTATAAGTAGAAGAAACACACTTGATAAAAACGCAAATATTTGGCTGGGTGCGGTGGGTCATGCCTGTAATCCTAGCACTTTGGGAGGCTGAGGCGGGCAGATCACGAGGTCAGGAGATCGAGACCATCCTGGCAAACATGGTGAAACCTCGTCTCTACTAAAAATACAAAAAAAATAGCTGGGCGTGGTGGCAGGCACCTGTAGTCCCAGCTACTCGGGAGGCAAGAGAATGGTGTGAACCCAGGAGGCGGAGCTTGCAGTGAGCCGAGATCACGCCACTGACCTCCAGTCTGGGTGACAGAGCAAGACTCCGTCTCAAAAAAAAAAAAATTTTTTAAAGTAAAAGTATGTAAAAAAAAAAAAAAAAAAACCATACTAACGCTAATCAAAAGAAAACTGGAGTAGCTATATTAATATCAAATGAAGATTTCAGAACAAAGACTATTCTTAGAGATATTGAAGGTCACTTTATAATGATAACATGTTCAATTCATTACAATGAAATAATAATCCTAAACATTTATGCATCTAATAACAGTTTCAAAAACAGCAATGAAAAAGATACAATTAAAGCAGGAGATTTGAATAACTAGTCTTAATAATTGATAGAACAATTAAAAAGAAAATAAGAAAAGATACAGTAGATTTGAAACTAAAAACCAACTTCATGTAATTAATATTTATAGTACGGTCCACCCAATAACAGCAGAATATATTTGCTTTTCAAGAACATACAGAACAATAATCAAGTTATATCATATTCTATGAAACAAATCTCAATCAATTTTAAAAGATTCAGTGCATACAAAGCAGTTTTCTAACCACAAGGAAATTTAGTTAGAAATCAGTAACAGCAAGATATCTGGAAAATCCTTCTAAATATTTGGAACTGAATAACATACTTCTAAATAACTCAAAGTCAATGAAGAAATCAAAAGATATATTAATCAGAAAGTATTTTAAAGTAAATGAAAACAAAATCACAACATGTCAAAATTGTCAAATGCTCTTAAAGCAGCACATAGAGGAAATTTTATAGCACCAAATGCCTACATTATGAAAGAAGAAAAGTCTGAAATTATCTCAGCTTCCACCTTAAGAAACTAGAAAATAAAGATCAAATTAAACCCCAATGAAAGGGAGAGTAAAAGAAATAATAAAAATCAAAGCTGAAATCAATAAAATAAAAAACAGAAAAGCAAAAGAGAAAATCAACAAAAGTAAAACCTAGTTCTTTGAGAAGATCAGCAAAATGGATCAACTTCTAACCATACTTATCAGGAAAAAAAGAGAGAAGACACAAATTACTTGTATTAGAAATGAGAAGTGATATCACTATAAAATCTATAGATTTTTTTAAAGGTAAATGTTAATAAAAACTTTATGCCAATAAATTTGATAACCTAGATGAAATGAAGAAACTGCTAAAGCTTATTCAAGTAGAAATAAATAACCTGAATGGACCTATATATTTTAAAGCAATTAAATTATAGTTAAAAGCTTTCCCATTTTAAAAAACCTCCAATTCCAGATGGTTTCAATGATGAATTATACCAAACATTAAAAGAAGAAACAATACCAATTCTAAAAAAAACTTATTCCAGAAAATTGAAGGCCAGAGACTACTTCCCAGCTTCCCAACTGTGAGGCCGAAATTACCTTAACACTAAAACCAGAGACATTTGCAGTAAGAAAGAAACAAACTACAAACAAGTATCACTCACATAGGTGCAAAGATTCTAAACAAAATTTTAGCGAATTTTGTGAAATTTAGTGAATTAAATCCAACAATATGTAAAAGAATTAAACTTTATGACCATGTGAGGTTTGTTCCAACATATATACACATATACATATGCATATATATACACATATACATATGCATATATATATACACACACACATATATATGTTCCTTTATATATATATAACCTATATAAATAGTTCCTTCATATATATATATATATATATATATATATATATAACCTAAGTAGACCTGAATGATAAAATAATCACATATATGGTTATTTCAAAAGATGCCTGCATTTAGCAAGCATTTAGAAAAATATATTTATTCCTAACAAAAAATTTCTGCAAACTGGAAACAGAGGGAGTTTCCTCAATCTGATAAAGGGCAAATATGTAAAACCTACTACTAACATAGTCAATGGTAAAAGAATGAAATGCTTTCCTCTAAGATTAACAACAGAACAAGGATTCTTGCTCTTACAATTTCTATTCAGCATGGTACTGGGGGTTCTAGCAAGTGTAATAAGGCAAGGAAAAGAAATAAAGCTTATATAGATTGGGAAGGAAGAAGTAAAACTGCCTTAATTTACAGACTATGTAAATATATGTATTTATTTAGAAAATCTAATGGAATCTACAAAAAAACTACTAAAAAAAGAGCACTTAACAAAATTACAGGTAAAAGTCACTATGCAAAACCTCAATTATATTTCTATATATTAGCAACAATGAGAAATTGAATAGCCATTTACAATAACATCAAAAAATGTGAAATACTTAAGGACAAATCAAGCCAAAGATGTGAAGGACCTGTACACTAAAAACCAACAACATTGTTGAGAGAAAGTAAAGAAGAATTGAACAAAACTGTCAATCACTTTGATCTATTTGACATTTATAGAACACTCTACCCAATAACAGCACAATATACACATTATCTTAAATAGTGAGACAGCACTTGTTTGTGAGTCAGATGACTCTATTAATAAGATATTGATTCTCCTCCAATAGTTGTATAGATTCAAAGCAATACCAAACATTTCCAGATTTTGGCTATTTCAAACAAAGTATCTCTGAACACTTGTGTACAACTACCAAGTGGTTCAGCCATTCAACTCCAGGTATTACCCAAGAGAAATGAAAGCATATTTATGCCCATACAAAGATGTGTACATAAGTTTTCAGAGAAGTTTTATGTGTAATTGTCAAAAACTGGAAAAAATCCAAAAGTGCTAAGTATATGAAAGTATAAATTGTGGTGTAGCTGTACAATAGAATCCTACTCAGCAATAAAAAGAATGAGCTAACAGTGCATAGGGCAATGTCATAAATCTCAAAATGATTATGATGAGTGAAAGAAATCAGATATAAAAGCGAGCATACTCTATGAGTCCACTTATATAAAGCTCTAGAAAATACCAAGTAATCTAGAGTGACAAAGCTGATCAATGGTTGCCTGAGCAGGGCAGGGTGGATAGGAGAAATTACAAAAGCGTATGAGGAAACATTCGTATGTGATGTATAGGTTCACTATCATGATTGAGGTGAGGGTTTAAGGGTTGTGTACATATGTCAATATTTATCAAATTGTACCTTTTAAAATGTGCAGCTTATTGTATGTCAATTTTACCTCCATAAAGCTGTTTAAACAACGAAAAAAACCCTAGAGTATGAGAGAACTTTTAGAGAGAGGCAAAGAGCCCTCTCTCCATAGAGAAAAAAAAAATCTGAGCTAACACTCAAATCCTCTATGTACATACTATTCAATTTTACTAAGAGTCTGTCATCACTGGAGGGTAGAGCTCTTTAAATGCCTATGAAGGTATTGGCTTTAGACCCTCCCAATAAATATTTATTTGGGGAACTGCTAATACTAAAAAATGACAATGCAATGTTCTACTAAGCTTTTCCTCTGCAAAGTAATTGACTTATACAGAAAAAAAAAAAAAAAAAAAAAAAAAAACAGCTTGTGTTGAAATAGTCTATTGTAACGGATCCCACACAAGGGATTGAAATACCATCTGTGGAGCACATAATCCTATTCATTTATTTGAAAACAGAAAGAATTTTTAGCTTAATTCCACACTTACATAGGCATTATCTATTCTGGCCACAACTCTCACAGTGTGTCTCTATAGGTTGAGTCAGATTTAAGTAACGTAAGTAACATGAGCTTAATGGACTATAACATCAAAATGTTAACCAGCACTGGAATAAACTCTAGTTTTCCTGAGCACAAATTCCTAACAACTGAACCTACAACAGGTCTGATGATACAACTGCAAATTGATTCAATTTGAGAAGGATTTCAAAAATGTCAGCATATTGTTTAGGGAAGAAATCAGAAGGAAGGTACCTTCATTTGGGACAAATTATTTACCAGCTGGTCCTGCCGTGTCTGTGTCTGTGAGGAAAGCATGACGATTCTATGCACAGGAAGTGCCATCCCAGGCTCTTCTGTTTTTAGAATGGCATTTCTCTTGGCCTGACCACTCTCTATGGAGCCATCAAATTCTTTTACAAATATTGTTTCCCACAGCATGTTTTCCACCACATGGCATTTCCCCTGGTCTGCCCTATTTCGTCTTGCTGTCATTTTGCTTCCGGTTATCCAATACATCTGAATCACATGTGAATAATAAAGGCCAGCCCTAGAGAAAGTTAATAGGGCCGTGGAAGTCAGAATTAGAGTACCACTTTTCCCACTCCGTTTCTTTTGCCCCTTCTCCCTCCTTAGTGGTGGTGCCTGGACATTTCCTCTAGAACCCTGGTGCCCTCGTGTTCTTTCCACTCTCTTTCCCTGTCTACACCAGCTTGAGGATAAATGGAGTCAATGACTAATAACAACAGCTGAGATTATTTCCCTTGTCAGGAACCTTTGCATTTCGGTATGAAAGTCTTAATTCAAATGTATAAATCAAGCAGTTAGAATTTCTTCAAAAGGAGAAGGGTTACAGTTTCAAGAGAAAGCTGGCAGCAGAACCTTTGCTATGAGAATGCCCCAAAACCAGGGAATACAAACTCAAATGCCTTCAGAGGCCACATGGATAAATTAAAGAACTATTACAAATCAGGTTAGACCTGGGGAAACTCAGGGAGCACTCGCTCATCCAAAGGGGGATGCTTCCCTTCAGTTTCTTGTCTGTTGCCACATAGGAATATCAAGCCAGTGTTACCAATAGCCTGATTTTTCCATGAAAGATGAAAGTCTCAAGTTTTAAGTTAAAATTGTTTAAAATATAAAATCATATGGGCCCTAAAACCCCTACAATTATGCATCAGATCATCCAGCCCCTGCTAAGTGATGGTCCTAAAAGAACACAGAATAAAGGGATTTTAAGTTCTTAGATGGGTCGCTTTTTTTTTTTCTTTCTTCCTTTTTTTTAAATTTTATTTATTTATTTATTTATTTATTTATTTATTTATTTATTT
Organism: Hylobates moloch; assembly: GCF_009828535.3. NCBI lineage: Eukaryota > Metazoa > Chordata > Mammalia > Primates > Hylobatidae > Hylobates > Hylobates moloch. Next base: position 21,301,730 of record NW_026652281.1, read on the forward strand.
ATTTTGAGGCAGGGTCTTGCTCTGTCACCTATCCTGGAGTGCAGTGGCACAATCTCAGCTCACTGTAACCTCTACCTCCCAGGCTGAAGTGATCCTCCCACCTCAGTCTCCCTTTTGTCTTCATTTCACTTTTTTGACCCTGTATCAACTGCCCAATCTATCATTTATATAGCTATTTTGATTCTTTTCTTTCTCTCTACCCTATTAACTGATCATATAGTTATTTTGAATTTCACATCAGGAGCCACTTTATATGCATACTTATTGACAACTCTACTTTTGGTGAACAACTGTTTGTCATAAAATACCTCTGTTGATAATAGTTCAAAATTTGGGGGAGAAGTCCAGAAGAAGTTGTCCCTATCAATGAGGCAGTAAAATACGCATCTCTTCCATGCCATAGCAAAGGTAAGGAAGTATCTATTATAGCCTTCCAGCCTCAACTAAAGCTTTCCCTTTCTTGAGTTGTTAGAACAGATAATATAATTGTCCTTAGAAGAAATTACAGGTCCAAAGAGTCTCAAATAAATTATAAATATTTAAAATTACCCAGTCTATGTTTATAGAAAACAAAATCCCTCAAAGCAGTGTTTTCCAAGAAAGTAGATTCTGAGAACTATTTCTTCCATCATGTTCTTGGGGAAAGAAAAGGGAAGAGGGTATAGGGAGTAAGGAATTCCATGGTCAAAAAAGTTTGAGACATGCCTTTACTGCAGGCATTCCCAGAGCCTTTAATAGGCTGAAGCAAATCTTCAAGAAAGGGGATCCAACATACTGCATTTCCCAAACTAATTGGATAATGCAACAGTGAATTCTGCAGGATGAGTATTCCATATCGCACACTAGAGGGATTCAACTACAGATAATGCCTAGGATCCAAGTTTCTGGAAACCTATTCTCCTCCCTGGATCAACAAGTACATTTCATTCATGGTGGCATATTTCCTTTTATGTCCCTCAATTTCGTGCTAAGTACAATAAATTAACTTAGCTATTGTTTTTTAGCTTAAATCTCCATTACTTTGACGGCCATATCTTTAAACTTACCATAACCACTTTTGCCCTTCCAACATGGCCAGCCGGTCAGGGAGGCCCACCTTGAGCTAATACTGCCTTCTGTCACTTGAATCAAGAAGTCTGAGTTTCTCTGTCTTAATTCTCTTGGAGCTCTCTGATTTTCTTCCGGCCTTTTTTAGAATTGGTTATCAATAAACAAAATAGGTCTGGACCTTGGGATATTACTACAACCGAAGGAAAGAAGAATGTCAGTGCAGCATTGATTCTACCAGCGCATCAATCTCTCCCTCCTTTAGCATCTCTGTGTGTGGCCCAGATGGATGCACTAGGTTTACCACTGGATTATCTGTAAAAGCGCTGGCAGTCGCTATCCCTGACTAAAAACATGCAAGTTCTGTCACCACCTGGTCATGTCAATGTTTTGTGGTTGGTCACTTAGATCAAACTGTGTTTTTTCTATTATTTTTAAATTACTTTGCCCTGAAAAGATTTGAACCATAGTACAATAAAAATTGCTTCTCAGTTCCCGGCTTTTATTTTAGCCATTTTCTATCCCTGCAAGGGGATTGCATAAATTATTAGGCCTGTAAAAATTCTACCTGTCCTGCAAAGACTGCAACTTCAGCAACTAATTTTCTAGAGATAAGGCAAGGATTTTTTCATTATTTCCTTTTGACCCTGTCTCCATGGGACTCTAAAGTCAGGCTTTCTCAAGCAAAAAAAAAAAAAAAAATAGGCAGCAGACATGATCTCCTTCTGTTTAGATTGACGCTATCTTGAATTTATAGTAGGTTTTTAAAAAATTTAATTCTTAGTTTCTATTTATAAAATCCTAAACACTGAGCAAGCATTGTCAATCAGTAAAGCAACAAAGGTTTCTTGTGTTATTTATTAGATTTCCTATCTTCCCTGCTAGCAGAGACCAACGACCCAAACTGGAAAACAGAAGTTTAGGTTCCGATAGATGTGTGGGAAAATTGGAATTTCTGCTGGCAGGGTATGTGGACAAAAGGCCTTCCCTTGTATTTACTGGTAGGTTCCTCTGAACCACGTCAGACACCATAGCAACAGAGTACAGGGTCCCTATGGAAACAGGAAAAAAATCCACTGCCGGTGGCAGGGAGGGCATCATGGGTAGGTATATTTGGGAACATACCATCTGATTGTTGTCAGTCAGGCTCTCTTTGACTAGCTTAACAGGATTGTCTCACTTTTATCTCTACTCAAAAGGATCTGCTTAAATGAATCAAAAGACTATGGTTTTTTTTTTTAATATTTGACAAGATCACAATTTTATCATTAAACAAGCCTGAGAGAATCAAACAAATCCAAAACAGAAGGCTCTGTCTGCCTTGAACTCCAATAAAAGGTACTCCTCCTTTCCTGAAGCTCTCCTTTTACTTCCCTAAATCCACCCAAGGAGCCTAGCTCTCCCCTAAACAGACTCTGCTGAAGGCTAACTCTTCCCACCCCAAAACAAGGCATCTTCCCTGCACTGCAGCTCCTCTCAGCCTGAAGAATCTGGGCCCTAAACTTTTCAGCAGGAAAAGACCAAAATGATACAAAGCCAGGATAAATAATTAAATGTGTCCTCACATAATTGTAAGGTAGGGAAAGAAACTATCTTCAGTTCAGCTCTTCCCAGAAGCCGTGCCCAATTTGCTCAAGCCTGCCAGTCCCTCTACTAATCAGAACCCCCTGTGGCTGACACTGAGACAAAACATAGTCATTGAAAATCCTTTCCCATCCCCAACACAAAACTGTTGACAATATGATCCCGAGTTAAGCATGTCAAATATTTCAGCTCACAAAGGAAGCTCATTTTTTTCTGGGGACAATAGCAAGAACAGTAAATATAACTTCCCACTTAAATGACAGAGGTAGATATAACAGGAGCATTTGGCCAGGTGTATGATTCAGGAGCCTCAGTTGATATCTCCATGATTCCAGAATGCCACAGGATACTATGCAGTCAAATACACGGATGGCAAATTAGGCGCACTCAGGCCACCCACTGCCACTCCAATCCCATGGCAGAAATCACTAGTGAGTCACTCTGCTCTTTCTCTCAGCCCAGACACAGCCTCAGAATCCTTCTAAACACAATGTTCCAGGCAGCCACTTCCAAGAGATGGCACTCCCTTTCCCAAAAGAAAGCTTTTTGTTAATTCCAGTCTAAAATAACATATATTCCAATATAAAAAAGAAGAAATAAAGAAAAACGTATTATATGGCAAACAGTTATTGTGACTCCCAAAGTGCCACCTGTGTAGCATATCTGTCTCCTGGAAGGAAAAGAGTACTGGGTTAGTGAGCTGCAGGTGTTTTTAAGCCCTCACCTCAAAATTTAAGCTTAAAACCCATTGTTTTCTGAAGCATGATATTCAAACAAGAGTAAAGTTCATCTACAGAACTATTTTTCATATAAACACCAACCACAGTTCCAGCTCCTTATCTGCCCACAGCCGGTTCAGTTTTACATAAAGTTGGCCAAGTTAAAAATCAGCTGTGAATATTCATTCACTGCTCTGGTAATCAATTGTCACACTCCTTTCTGTTAAGAACAGGAAATCATATACAGTTCAGTGTGTGGGAGTTAAGGCTTCTTATTTACGGTTCCAAAGTTCTCTTAACCAGTGCCAACGACAGGCAGGACACATCCATGGGAACTGATCTCTCACCATCAGCACTGGCCTGCCAGGCAATAAAGTGGGTTACCCAGTCCCCAAACCTCTCCCCTCTGTCCTTCTTACAAGCCACATTTGCCTGGACGCCCCCATTAGAACTTGAACTTGGAGTTAGCATTTGACCTTCTCCATCTAACAAAAACAGAGTTAGCAGACTTAAGTCTACCCCAAAGAAAATAATCATCAGAACAGTCCCTTCCTTTACAGCAGCATCCAGCGGGAGAAGACAAGGCATGTAGGGCAAAGAGAATGGGAGCTGGACTGGAGAAGGGACCCCTGGCCATCTCCTTTGTCATTCACGATTCGGCTGCAAGCGGCCCTGCTTACAATGATCCGCTTTCTCTGCCATCAGTGGAGATGAAGCCAAGAACATCCAACTGAGAACGTATGGCCAGGCTTCTCTCTGGATTAACCAATCCTTCCCACAGAGGGTAGCTGCCAACTTCCCACTCTGCTCTTCTGCTGCTTTTCCTGTGAGCTTTTCCAAGTCCCATGTCACTAAATCTATAAGCAGTCCCCAACATGCTAAGAGGTCGGGTTTCAAAGATGTGTTTGGAAACCAGTTGTGTAAATTTTCTTGGAGTTATAATATTATAAATAATGGTTAGGTCCCGAGGGCAACCTCAATAGTTGTTCATTTATTCCAGCATGTTCCTGAATGAACCACAGTACTGTGGGGAATCACGAGTCTCTCTCCTTTCCATAGGTCAAGCCATTCACATATCTGTTTGGACTGCCAAGAGCTTACCTCACTGCCAGAAATCAGAGATCATTCCTCTATCCACAGTGCTCATGGGAGAGGTAGGTAGTAGGAGAAGACAAGAAATTTCCCTGGCTCCAGATCATCCCTGCAAACTGCAAACAGTTGAGGTCTTGGGAAAGGAGGCCTAATGGAACTATGGGGTGAGGAGAGAACAAGCATCTGTGATGTCAATGAGGGCAAGAGCTAGGAAGGGCCTGGACCTCCTGCTGCTGCTGGGCACATCCATGGGAACTGATCTCTCTGGGGCATATGTTAGTAAAGTCTTTCTCTCAAACTGTCTTCTTTATCAGCCCCCAAATCAACCTGTTTCTTTCATTTGCCACTGTCCCCTGTTGCTTCTGTTCATTGTTCTTATGGCTCTCTGAAGAACAAGGCAGTCTCACTGTATCTCTCACCCTGGTCCTGGCCCTAAAGCCAAAATGCAAATGGTAAATAAACCCCCCCTTTTTTTTTCTTTTTTTTTTTTGAGATGGAGTCTCACTCTGTCGCCCATGCTGCAGTGCAATGGTGCCATCTCGGCTCCGGCTCACTGCAACCTCTACCTCCTGAGTTCAAGCGATTCTCCTGTGTCAGCCTCCCAAGTAACTGGGATTACAGGTGTGCATCACCAGGCCCAGCTAATTTTTGTATTTTTAGTAATTTTTGTGTTTTTAGTAAAGATGAGGTTTTGCCATGTTGACCAGGCTGGTCTCGAACTCCTGACCTCAGGTGATCTGCCTGCCTCGGCCTCCCAAAATGCTAGGATTACAGGAGTGAGCCATCATGCCTGGCAATAAACATAAGTTTTTAAAGTGAACAGCACTATTAATGATTAGGAAATGCAAAATAAAGCTAGGTACCATTTTTCACCCAAAAGGTTGAAAGCAATAATAATACCTAGGTCGGCAGAAACATAAGTAAATGGGCACCTTCAAACATTACTGGTGGGCATGTAAGTTGTTACAACCTGTCTGGACAGCAATTTGGCAATGTGTCTCAAAATGCATTAAAATGTGGCTAAGATTTTTCCTGTCTCCCAATATCCATTTTCCCCTTCCCACAGAAATATACATATTTTTACATATTTTTACTGGGCCTCTGACCACACAGACTAAAGATGCATTTGCAGCTTGGTGAGACCAAGTGACCAGTGGGATATAAAAGGAACATGATCATTTCTAGGAACCTTCCTTAGGAGACACTTGGCATTGCCATTTGCCTCTTTCTCCCACCTATTCCGTCTGTTGATGTTGTGTGGAGGTCAATAATGGTACATGGAAATGAAGACCATACTTTTGTAAATGTTAAAACGATATCCCATTGCACTTTGCAAGTCTCATGGCTATGTTTGGAAGTGAAGTCACGACCTCTAAGGTCATCTTGTTCACTCTCTTCCACCTTGCCTTTGGGCTCCTTCCCCGTGTAGTGTGAAGTTACAGGAGTGGCAGAATAAAGACGCCCTTGTAGCTTGGCAAGAGCATGTGACAAAGAGATGGTGGAGCAGAAAGGTGAAAACTGCTTGGGTCCCCGGCTGGCTTGCCTACTTCTAGGCACTACATAGCCAAATCTAATTCTAAATGATACAGTATGCATACCTCTCATTCCAGAAATTCCACTTAAAATAATTTATTGTATGAATCACTCACACATGCAAAGGGATAAATAAAATGATGCTCCCTGTAGCTGCAAAACTATGTGTGCCTAACATTAGTATATATTAATATAGTAAAATGTAATTATAAAATTATTATTTAGATGTGATTTATAGACAAGAAGATATGTCTACAATATAAAACAAATGAACAAAGCAGCTTACAAAAAATATGCATGGTATAACCTACAAATTTATATTGAATTTAAAGAAATGGAAATATATCTGGAAAGATACAAACAAAAATGGCAGGACTATGAATGATTTATTTTCTCTTTTTGCTCATCTGTTTTCCAGTTTTTTACACAGATAAAAAAATAGCTTCACTATGAAAAATAATTTTAGGTAATTAAAAATATATACAACAAAAAATCCAATTTTACTCTTTTAGTTATTTTTTAAAGTACAGTTAAATAATTACTGACTATAATCACCCTGTTGCGCTATCAAACACTAGATCTTATTCATTCTATTTTTTCTACCCATTAACCATCCCCATTTTCCCCCTACCCCACCCCCACTATCCTTCCCATCCTCTGATAACCATCATTCTACTCTCTACCTCTATGAGTATAATTGAATTGTTTGCAACACAAATAATAAATGATTGAGGTGATGAACACCCCATTTACCCTGATGTGATTATTACATATTGTATGCATGTATCAACATATCCCATACACTCCATAAATATATACACCTACTATGTATCCACAAAAACTACAACTTCAAAATTTTTTTAAAAATCAATGAAAAAGATATATATACAACAAATTTATATCTTTTTGAAGCGGCCTAGGTGTTTTACTTCTGATAAACAGAGTAGCACAGTTGAGAAAGGAAGGGCCCAAGGGTCTTTCCCTTCCTTCTGCAGTCTGTATTTCATTCCTTCTCTTTAGTACAGACTGAGACCTGAAGAACATCAACAGTGGTTTACTCATCCTTCAGTCTTCGGTGTGCCTGCTGCTTAGAAAGGAAGGAGAGAAGAAGGGGAAAAAATGGAGGAGAGACAAAAGGAGGAAGAGAACCAAGGGAGGAAGAAAAAAGGAATGGAGGGCAGGAAGGGGCAGGGAGAAAAGAAGGAGAAAGTGAAGCAAGACAGGCACAGCAATTGGGAGGGAACAGACATTAACAGACAAGCTTGGGACACACAATATTCAAGACAACTTGAGTTATACATATTTTCATCTTAGGAACAAGATCAAAATTCTAAATTAGAGAAGTATCTGGAGCCTTGGGCAGGCTGAAAGTTGGAGACAAAGAAAGGGGAAGTGTCTAGAGATTGCTGATATTGCAGATGAAATTAACACCCTGGAGAAAGAGCTACACCAGTGTCGCTGGCGTAACTTCAGACTATATGTGAGATGAGCCCAAAGGCAAAGTGGAAGGGAGTGAACAAGATGACCTTAGAGGTTATGATTTCACTTCCAAACATAGCCATGAAATTCGGAAAATGCAATGGGATATCTTTTTAACATTTACAAGAAATAAAGGACCACACATCTTATAAGATTTTCATATAAGAATTATATGAAAAGAATACATAATTCTGTCAATTACCATGGTAGTTAGGCCAAAAATATTTACATATCTCAATGACCAAAGATATGCACAAAAATTTAATCAATCAGAGTAGCCAACTGGATTGAGAGTTCTAATCTAATTTGAAACTAGTACTAGGAAATAATATGTCTTACATTGAATAAATACAGGGTACGCCATCTAGAACAGGTGGTAGTTCAGTATGCTCCATCGAGGTAGTAGTCAAGGACAATGTTCTCTGATATTTAAAAACTTCAGAAAAAATATTGTGTAGCCTAAAAACAAAAAACAAAAAAAGGAAGTCCTGTCCCATGTTACTATGATATGGCTGGACCTCAAGGACATTATGGTTATGGTAAGTGAAATAAGCCAGTCATGAAAGGACAAATACTGTCTGATTCCACTTATATGAAGAATTTAAAGTAGTCAAAATCATAAAAACATAAAGTAGAAAGGTGGTTGCCAAGGGCTGGAGGTGGGTAGGGGTAGTTAGTGTTTAATGAGTCTAGAATTTCTGTTTTGCAAGACAAAAATGTTCTAGAGATATGTTGCACAAAAACATGACTTTATTTATTTATTTATTTATTTATTTATTTATTTATTTATTTATTTATTTTGAGACAGAGTCTCGCTCGTCGCCCAGGCTGGAGTGCAGTGGCGCGATCTCGGCTCGCTGCAAGCTCCGCCACCCGGGTTCACGCCATTCTCCTGCCTCAGCCTCCGGAGTAGCTGGGACTACAGGCGCCCGCCACCGCGCCCAGCTAATTTTTTGTATTTTTAGTAGAGACGGGGTTTCACTGTGGTCTCGATCTCCTGACCTCGTGATCCACCCGCCTCGGCCTCCCAAAGTGCTGGGATTACAGGCGTGAGCCACTGCGCCTGGCCGACTATATTTAATACTGCTAAATGGTACACTTAAAAATAGTTAAAATGGTAAATTTAATGTCATGTGTTTTTACCATAATAAAAATAAATATCAAGAAATTCAATGATTGAAGAGACTACCAAACTTACATTAAAAATTAAACCAAAATTTATGAGGTGATGCTTAGAAGGTAACTATCTTTCAACCTTGTGAAGATTTTCAGTTAAGCACAGAAATGTGAGAGAGAATCAAAATCTATAGCGTTCATATTTTTAGTTTTAAGAAGACATTTATAATATTTAAGAGAATGTGGTCCGTAGAATAAAAGGTCAGCTTTCTAATTTTATTCTTTAAATGTGTACTGGAATAATTGATTTTAAAATGTCATTTTAAAGTTTAATCTTACTAATGTAAATTTTTTTTTTTTGAGATGGAGTCTCGCTCTTGTCACCTTTCAAAGCGCTGGAATTACAGGCGTGAGCTACCACGTCCAGCCTATATTTTAACATTTTAGAGTTCATAAGATTTCACCTTATTTGTAAGTTGGGCTTATTAGATTTACAAAAATGTTTAAGTATATGGGAAGGTTTGTCAGCCTGGAAGCTGAATTATTTAAAATGAAAATCAAATCTATTAAATGTACGAATTCCATTTTAAAAACTTGAAGGTGTTTAAGTTTATAAAACATTAGTCAAAGGCTTCTTAATGTGTTTGTTAAATTTGTTAGACCGATGAATGAAACATCTGTAAGCTGAATTTTGCTTAAGAAGCAACTATGTTTTTGGATTTATAACTATAATAAATCAAATACTAATTATTAAAAACAAAGTATAGCTCTGAATAGGCTTTTTTATATTGCATATACGTGTGTGCACATACGCACCCACCCACACATACAGAAGCACACATACTTCACATTTAAAAAATACTAAATAGCAGTTAGCATATTTGGGTGATCTGGCTTATTATATGAAAAATTCATTGCCTTTGTAGTTTGAGATAAAAAAATCAAAAAAGTATTTTTGATATAAAAATAATTCCACATTTAAATTTGATTGCATTTCCATTTTAAAATAGCTACATGTGTTACAAAGCTAGAATCAGAAAAACAAGACAGGCTTTTTCATTTCAGGGACACTCTTCTGCTGAGAGAAAAGGAAAAGACAATACATTTTATATGACTAGAAAGGAAGATTTGATCATATTAATTATCTCTAATCACAGTAGTCATAAGCACATGGATATAAGTAAATGGATCATGGTGCACAGTTTAGCAAGTCAGTTTGATATTCATGATAAAGAATTGCCATGAGAATTACTTTAAGCTTCATGAAAATCTTATGGCTTAATATTTACTCAATTTTAGAGCTACAGCAGAAGAATTCTTATCTTCTAATTGAAATCCAAACATCACAAATACTACTAAAATCAAGACCAGAACCATCACTTTCAGTTAGTTAATACTGTACATGCAAGTCTTTTGCATTTTTCAAAACACTTTCATATATCTTACTAGATCCTAACAGCAACCCTACATGATTAATAGGCATTAGAACCCATCTTACAGGTTAAGAAGTGAGGTTCACAGAAATCAAGGATGTTGTGGCCCAGGGACATTATATATGCAGGGTAGCTTTGAGATTTGAACCTAAGTTTGATTCATGTGTTTTCTCCATTCTGTGTTAACAATCTGAACTGAACTTTTTTTTTTATTGGAGGCCAAAAGGGAGAGATAATAATATAACAGTTTTCCTTGGAAAACTATACATTGGTCATGTGTACTCCACTTAGGATGTCCATATTTGCATTTACAGTCAAATGATGGGTATATGTTGAAAGCAGAGAATAGTATCCAGTGATTTCTCAACCACAAACGTTTAAACTAATCACAATTCTTGCTTCTCTATCTCCCTAACATAACTATAGTTCCTATGTATGCATTAGGATTAATGTATATAACAAAAAAGTGTTGGTTAACTCTATGCCATCCCATGAAGAGCCACAGAAGTCTCTAGAATACATAAATATTTATTATAAAAACTGATATGTGTTAATGAAAATATATTGGAATGTGTTTGGATCAATATTTAGGTGCAAGAACTGAGATTTAAATCAATAGCAATTTTATAAGAGGCCAGTTATGTGACATTAAAAACATACAATATATATGTATACACACAACACAAATACATATATACAAATACACACGTGTATATGTACACACACACATATATTACAACTATTTCATTCCTCCAGACATTTCTCGATTTCATTTCTCTGAGGATTTCTTTATTAATGCAGGTGGAGCATCCCTAATGCAAAAACCCAAAAGCCAAAATGCTCCAAAATCTGAAAATATTTTGAGTACTGACATGAAGCCACAAGCGGAAAATTTCATTCCTGAGCTCCTGCCATAGTCAAAACACAGTCAAAATCTTGTTCTATACACAAAATTATTTAAAATGTTGTATAAAAATACCTTTAAGCTATATGTATAAGATGTATATAAAATATAAATTAATTTCATGCTTAGACTTGAGTTCCATCCCCAGAATATCTCATTATGGATACGAAGATATTCCTAAACCCAAAAAAATCCAAAATCTGAAACACTTCTGGTCCCAAGCATTTTGGATACTCAACCTGTACTTAAAATTCTCCAAATTATTATGACCAAGAACACAAAAGCAAATGCAACAAAAACAAAGATAAATAGATGGCACTTAATTAAACTAAAAATCTTCTGCACAGCAAAAGAAATAATCACCAGAGTAAACAGACAACCCACAGAGTGGGAGAAAATCTTCACAATCCATACATCTGACAAAGGACTAATATTCAGAATCTACAAGGAACTCAAACAAATCAGCAAGAAAAAAAACAAACAAACAATCCCATCAAAAAGTGGGCTAAGGACATAAATAGACAATTCTCAAAAGAAGATATACAAATGGCCAACAAACATATGAAAAAAATGCTCAACAGCACTAATGATCAGGGAAATGCAATCAAAACCATAATATGATACCACCTTACTCCTGCAAGAATGGCCATCATCAAAAAATTCAAAAATAAAAGATGTCGGTGTGGATGTGGTGAAAAGGGAACACTTCTACACTGTTGGTGGGAACATAAACTAGTACAACCACTATGGAAAACGGTGTGGAGATTCCTTAAAGAACTAAAAGTAGATCTACCATTTGATTCAGCAATCCCACTATTGGGTATCTAGCAGAGGAAAAGAAGTCATTATACGAAAAAGATACTTGCACATGCATGTTTATAGCAACACAATTCGCAATTGCAAAATTAAGAAACAAGCCGAAATGCCCATCAATCAACAAGTAAAGAAAATGTGACAGATAGATAGATAGATGATAGATAGATAGATAGATACATACATACATACATACATACATACATACATACCATGGAATGCTACTCACCCATAAAAAGGAATTAAATAATGACATTTGCAGCAACCTGGATGGAATTGGGAACCATTATTCCAAGTGAAGTCACTCAGGAATGGAAAACCAAACATTGCATATTCTCTCTTATTAAGTAGGAGTTAAGCCATGAGGATGCAAAGGCATACGAATGATACAATAGGCTTTGGGGACTTAAGGGAAAGCGTGGGAGGTGGGTGAAGGATAAAAGACTAGACATTGGGTGCAGTGTACATTACTTGGTTGACGGGTGCACCAAAATCTCAGAATTCGCCACTAAAGAACTTATTCATATAACCAAACACTACCTGTTCCTTAAAAAACAATTGAAATAAAAGAAAAATCTCCAAATCAAAAATAATGAAACGTCTAAATTCTTAACACAGATCAGGCAAGAATATTAATCTTGAAGGATGAACAAATTTAGAGTCTAATTAAATTTATAAACAAAGTAAAACCACCACAAGGAATCACAGATTTCTTCCTGTCCTAGTAATATTTTAATTAAAAAATTTCCAATCCTTTCTTTTTTTCTAACCACATTCTAAGAAAAGGCTTCTAAACACACTGTTGCCCATACTCTCTGCTCTGGTCTTTCCTGCCTGATGACATGCATTGGTCTTTCAGACAGACAGCCTTGTTACTCAAAGTCTGCTCTGTGGACGAGGAGCTTCCACACAGCCTGAGGGTTCAGCAGAAATGCGTACCTTTGGGCCCCACTCTGGACCCATGGAATCAGAATCTGCATTTTACCAGCCTCCCCAAAAGTTCTGTGTGCTCATTCCAGTCAGAAGCAGAGCCAGTCTCTTCATCATGCTCTATACACAAGAAAACTAGAGTTTTTTTCTCCAAGAATCTCCACAGCTGACAGAATGAAGAGCCATTCAGTGACCACCTGCTGTTTCTATTGCACATAAACATGAAATGAGAGCCTCATCTTGGGACAGTTGCCATGTGAATCTACATTAAGGACTAACTCCAGGATGCTCTGGCCATCAATGTATTAATATGAAACTTAAAATCTTCAGGATCTTTCTGAAGGATCTTTCCTTTTCCCTGGAACCTTGACAGTACAGAGAAGGCAGGAGCACCTGACTAGGCTGCCTTGCTAAATTTCCCAAAAGTTTAGAAACTGCAGCAGTAACAACAATCCTGAATATCCACCAACGATGCCTGTAAGGTCAGCGATCAGTCCTCTGGTCAATGTAGACAGAATCACCGCATGTGTGAGATCTATTTACTTAATTTCTCTAAAGTTGTTTTCAAGAACCTTATAAAATCCAATTTCAAAAAAAAAGAGATTTTTATTGACTTTAGTCACCTTAAAAAGAGAGATGGAATTGAACATAGAGAACAGAAAATTTTCTCAACTTCTTTTTTCAACGCAAAATTATTTAATACATATGTTTTTTTTAAATCTTTGCAGTCATGTAACGAGATGCAGCTGAAAATTTCTTGACAACATGTGACATGGACAGGAGTTGGACAATCCTTGGTTCATAAGCTACTCTGCCAATTTCGTTTCTTTTATTTAGGTAAAGCATCTCATTCTCTGTTCAGCATAAATATCTGCATCCTCCTCCTCTACCCACCACCAATTGATCAGAATAAAAAAGTTATTTAATTTCTCAAAGCCACATTTTCCTCATCTTTAACATGGGTATGATTATATCTGCCTCATAGTATTTTAGAAATTTTATAAGATAATGTATATACCTGGTACGTAGTAAGCACACAATAAACTTAACTATGACTTTGTTGTTGTCTGAAATGCATTGAAAAAGATGCTTAGACTGCAAAACTCTTTGATGGCAGAAAGTATGTCTGGCTTATATATACACACATACATATACATAATCTTTAGGGTCTAGCTCATTGGTTTTTACATTGTAGGTCAATCAATGCATGCTTTATTCAATTGAATTGAATCCACTGTGTTGAGTCTGATATTTCCTATGAAAGAGGAAATGACTACGATAAAGGAACAATGACTTCCTTTATATGGACAAGTAGAATAGAAACCTGCTTTTCTCCCAAAACAAGTTAAACTAAGCTGCATGGTCCTACCACCATCCTGATAACATCTACAAGCTGTCCTTATGGTTCTGAGATGGGCACTCTTCCATAGACTCCTTCACAGGGTGAGCCTGGCTCCTGGAGGCCACTCAGCTCCCCTTCCTCAACCACAGCTGACTCTGAACTGGCAGCCCACTCTTCAGCAAAGTCTCTGGAGCCTAGAGAAGATGACTCTTTTTTTTTTAAGAGATGGGGTCTCCCTATGTTGCCCATGCTGGTCTCAAATGCCTAGGCTCAACGGATCCTCCTACCTTAGCCTCCCAAAGTGCTGGGATTACAGGCATGAGTCATCATGCTTGGCCCTGAGAAGATGATTCTTCAGCATACATATCCCTGACAATTTTCTAATGAAGAGCTACTTTTAATATTTGTGAAGTGTTCTGATCTCTGAAAGTGGGAAGAGTGGGTGAGGGGAAGATGAGAACCAAAAGGACATGTCACTAACACTTGATAGCGAAGACACCCGGCCAGGTCCCCACAGGAAACCTCAGAAAGCTGTGGAAAGAGGGTGAGGCAGCTGGCAGTTCCATGTCAAGCCTCCAGAATGACCATCTACAGTGGGAACTATCGTGGAGGAGCGGGTGGAGCAGGATGAAACAGGTGGGGAGGGAGGGGAAGACAGGACCTGATCTCCTGAAGGCGCTGCTTGAGTACATAAAAGAAACTTGTTTCAAATACAGGTATTTGCATTAAATCATCCTTGTTTTCCTTCTAGGTAAACTACCAAGAATTAACTTAAAATGATGACTGATTCCTGTGTTTAATTTATTTTGGTAACTGGACCAGTTAAGAAAGGTGACCATGTTATCTGTCTGGCAGCAAAACTTGGTAGAAAAAAAGAGACTATGAAAACACAAACAAGAATCAAGTATTCTTTGGTCCTTCTCTATCTACAAGCTTGCCTCACTTGTACCAGTTGTGAAGAGTACAGAAAAGTCACTGGGAGTCACCTCCAAGAACAAAGAAGCGTAACAATTGTTGGGCAGGGTGGGGGTGGGGGGAAGCAATGAAATCAAGACATCAGAGTGGAGAGACACAAAATATTTTAGAGACCAGAGACCAACAGCTCCCAGGCCAGTGAGACTAGAGAGTAAGCTGATTAAATATATTAGCATATCTAGAGGAAAAAATGTTGCAGTCTCAGGGCAGTTGGTCAGCAAGAGGCCTAGAAAAAAGGAGAATTTCTGAGGCAAATGCTAGAGGTGTCCATTCAAGCAGTTTGGGGGATGCTTTGCAAGCTATCTAGCAGGAGAGAAAACGTATGTAATTTCAGGCATGATAGTGCTAGTGGAATTACCTAACTTTCTAAGAAGGGCTGCACTACTGAGTTAAAAAACAGAGGTGTTGAATTATGCGGTTTATGCCAGGAAACATTGAAGCTGTCTCTCTATTTGAGCTTGCTTGGATCCACACACCCCCACCAGCTTGCCAGTGAAATCTAGCATCCCACATGCCAGGCCTTCAAGGAGAGAAAGTATGGCCAGAAGACAGGCACAAGCACTTTTCTAAGTATTGTATGACTTAGGAAAATAGCATCCTGGCTTCATATACAAATTCTATGACGCCTGGGTTAATAGAAATGTGTGCTGGGAGACAGAAGCACTCTCTTGGTATGTTGATGGCTGTGCTTGTAAGGTTGAACCCAGGTAAAGGCATCAAGATAATGTCACTGAAGGCCTCTGGGAAGTGGCCAGCCTAAGTGGCCAGGCCTCCCCAATCCCCACCCCTGTGTGTACTCCACGCTGCTTTCTTTTAAAAATTTCCCATCAGCCTGGGCCACTGAGATCTGCTCATGATTATTCCCTAAGATGTTTGATTATAAACATGTAATTTTTCTTATTCAGCATCATTATTAATCAAAGACATGCAAATTAAGAAAAAATTAGTGAAAGGAAGATTGGCTCAGGGTATAAGCAAAAAGGCATTCTCATTTACTGCTGGTGGGTATTTAAAGAGAAATACACCGAAAGTCTTAAAATATGTACACTTCTAATCCAGTAATTCTACTGCTAGGAATTTATCTTTACTTAATGAAGGATATGAACAATTATTTAACCACAATGATGTCCTTTAGAGTAGTTTACAATAGGTAAAACTTGGAAATTGTGTGAACATTCAACAGCTGAGATTGATTAAACAAGTATTTATAATGCAACAGTATACTGACATTTGCAATATGTTACAGAAGTATAATTACTGACCAGGAAAAATATCCACAACGTATTTTTATTTTCTTCTTTTTGCTTAGTTACATATTCTAATTTTTCTTTCTATGAACATGTATTATTAAATATAGCCCATTCTGAATCCAAGCTAAGGAGCTGCCCCTGTCTGCATACAGAATAGAATCCAGGGGTTGGAAGAAAGATGAGACATGTACTATTCAAGCCCTATCTCTGAGGCAGCAAAGGAACCTCCAAGAGGTATAAATGGTTTATCTGAGGCCAGCCAGGCAAGTGATGGTAGAACCAGTGATATCACTGGGCTCTCCAGATTCTTAAGTTGAGATCTATCCAGTCATTTCCTGGTGCCTCCAAATTACAGCAGAACCTTCTCTCTATGCTACTCAACATCAGCGTCTCAACTCAGAAAGCGGAGTTGTCCCTCTAGCTGTGTGTTGAGCCATAATACTCAAATAAAATAGTCTCTAATGATCTCTCTTCTAAGTGACCTATACACAAAGAAAGAAATCTCAATTGCAAACTGCATCTCACATGCATCTCCTATTCTAGGATTCTCTGAAGTGTGTCATAAGATACCAAACTTCTCTCAAGGCATCTCAGAATGAATTGGTGAAGTGGGGAGGGTAGAGAAGAGGGAAAATGACAATGAAAAGAAGTTCTATTTTGTGACGCAGACTTATTGTCATTTTTTAATGTGAAAACTCCTCTACATTTAATAAGCCTCATCATTCTGTGCACCAGAAAAGAATATGCTGGCCTCTTGGAAGTTGACTCAGGTCAGCTGCGGGAAAGTTAGGTCTCTGTTCTCTTCTGTGACCCAGGTCCAATGAGTCCTGACCAATTTCCAATGAGACATTTATTGAAGAATTATAATTTACATCAGCACATCCGGCCTTGAATCATCTTTCTGTAACAGCTGTTTTCACCTTAAGCAACATTCATTTGGAGACTTTGGATAAGACAGGAGGACAGAGTTAATGTTTCCTTCATTACACAAGCCAAGGAAAAGTAGCAACCAGAGGGAAAAGGAATGTTCCAAGACACCCATCTCCCCAGGCCTCTGTCTCAGCTGCCATTAACAGAAGCAAACCAGCACTGGGAAAAACAAGCGAATCTCAAAGGCGTGAAAGTCTTACTTACGGACACACATTTCTCCACTTTCATAAAATCCAGGACAACACTGAGACTTGCGCCTATACATAGTCTTCTCCCCATGTCGATAGGCTGTCCGATAACTGACTCTATAGAGAGGGAAAAATTAGCTATTAAACATAATAAAGGTCTGAAAAGCAAAGTATGTCAAACTCGTTATGAAGAAATATGGAATACATGTCTAGACCAATATAATACTAACTCATCAATTTGCTAAGAAGATATTAAGGTTCCCTATAGAAGCCAATCTATGCTTTATTTCAAGGGGTCAGTAGTTTCATGATTTCCCTCTTTCACTTATCTTAAGATATGTTGAAAAGTATTGATTAATTCATATATGATACCCATCTAAGCATCATTCACTTATGTATGTTTTAAAGGAAGAGTTCAGAGAATTCCCTTAAAAACCTTAGGGCAGTCTCATCCCATTATAATATAGAAGGCTAACAGACAAAAGACCTCTCCAATGAACTAAAGCACCATTTATTCACTGATGCACTTACATAGCATGTGTTTATTGAGCACTTACTATATCCTGAGCACTGCTCTAGACACTGGGGAAAGAGCAGTGAGCAAAACAATACAAACCCCTTGCTCTCAAGGAACTTACATTTTACTCGGGAAGACAGATCTGGCTGAATTTGTTAAAGTAAGGACATGCATTAAACAAATGATTAGACCATATAATGGCAGGTAATGTTTACACGCTGTGAAGAAAAATAAAGCCTGAGTCGGAACAGAATGTGACAGGTGGGAAATGCTAATTTACACAGAGTGGGCAAGGCCAGCTTGTGTGAAGAAATGACATTGAGCATAACATCATTTAATGCAGTACAATCAGCAGATGCTGCACTCAAGGCATAACTCATACACTATAAATGTTAGTATACTACTAATAAAATTAGGGCATCAGAGTTCCCTTCTATATTAACATTAATATTTAATTATATTTTAGTTTTGTTTCTGTGTTCACATTTATAGAAAAAAATACGTCTTCTTTTACTTAAGGGTCAAACTTAAGTTAGTCTAAACTGAGTCAGATGTTCAACTGGAAACATATGCTAAGATATGAATTTCTTGACATCTGCTGCTGTCCATAAGTAACAGGGTCTCCCCCAGTTATGCACAACACAGAGGCTAGATGAATTCTTGTTAACAAATAATGGTAAACAGCAGACACTTTCTCTGCAGTAAGGCTGTAAGCTCCTTTATGGCATGGGCTATCTTTCTGCTTTTCTATATCCCCTGTGATTTGGCACAAAGACAAGACAGTAGCAAGCCCTCAATACCTATTCACTGAATGAATGGATGCACTTTCTGCTGTCATTAATATCTCTGTATTAGAATCTATTCCCAGTTAGCCAAACTCATAAACATGTCTGAGCTTCTATTACCTGTGCCGCGTGCATTTAAACCAGTTTAGAATGTCCGTGCAGCTCGTGTAGTAAATTTGATCAAAGGGATGTGGGTATGACTCTTGCACAGTCACTGAGTAGCTGAAAAGAAATGGAAAAATAAGAAATCAATATTTCTCTTTTTAAAATTAATAATATACTATGTATTTAAAAGTTTGAAAGCTAAATTATCTCCATTTGCAACTCCATAGTGACTTTTAACAGAGAATGTCCATGTTTTTACGGGTTTTTATTTAAACTAGAACCCCAAAAGGATCAATTTTAACAATATATTTAAAATACAAGGATTTGTGCTGTAAATTTTAAAGAAAATTCTCTTTTACTATTCACTATAAACCCTAATGTTCCCAAATTTAAAAATTCCACTCTGTATTTTTCTGCATTTAATTCCCTCCTCTTACCCCAGGGCTCAAAGGATAACAAAGATCATTCACAGAGGTTTTCATTCTAAGTCTGCGTGCAAATAATGTTATTCAGCAAAGAAACAATTCAAGTAAAGTAATAGAGTGCATTTTACTACTGATTCTTAAAATATCAGAAAGAACATATTTTTCTCTAGTTGGAACTTGGAATAATTTGATTTCAGGTAATGGAAGACTATACAGTATACAACAACTAAATAAATACTATAAAGTAGTCTTTAAACCTGATTCTAAACATATGGCTGAGACAATTAGCCTAAAATAATCATACCAACAGCTTGCTACTACTTAAATAGTCTGTTTTCCAATACATTTTCACTAACAGGTTCTTATTAGGGTGAAAACATACAAGCCTATGGGCCTAAGAACATGGGTGGAAAACATCCATGAAATATGAAGAATACTCATTGTTCAATTCCAGACTTCTTCATTTTAAACAGTCTATTACATGCTAAAGAGCTTAGTGTCTGCCTATAAGAAAACGTGGATAATCTTCTCCAAACAATTTATTCTATTTGCTTTAATTCTCTTAAAGATTTTCACTAAAATCTTTAATTCACACAAACAAAAAAATGGGCCATAATCACAGACTCATTTGCTGCAAATCAATAGCCCAAGTTCACTAATAGGAAGGAAGGAAGTTAAAATGTCAGCATGAAGAATTCAGGTTAGACAGAACCTTCTCATTTGAAAAGCTATGTGGTGCTAGCCTCACAAACAATGGGTTTTCTTTCTGCAGCTGGTCTCTGGTGGTCATTATGTATCAGGCTTCAATAGGACAGCCATGAAGTAATCATACTATTCATAGTTTTGTGTACTTCATTCTTTGGGATATTGCAATTTATTTCTAGGTAAATTTAGGGACCCTTCATAAATGTTGGGCAATGAAACAGGCTCTGTTGAAAAGAGCACTGGATTAGAAGGTTATAATTCTGTACTGACACTGAGAAACTGGGAGATGTTCAGCAGATAACCTCACTTCCCTGGGTCCTCATGATCACATTTTAAAATAAAAGGAGTCAGAGATGGTGTTGAAGAACCCCTCTTATTTAGCACCCTGAATTTCTCACATATGCTTTAGATGACTGTTTCTTTCTGCCTCCAACAAATGTTACCCATTGCTACCTGCAAAAATAAGTTCAGATGAAGATACAGTGTGCAAATGCCTGCATGCTATGATGTAACTCCTTTTGGGTAACGCAACAGGCCCCTGCTAAAATATTAATATTCTTGGAATGACATATCATATTAAGCTATCTGTATTTTCTTCAGACCCCTAGCAGTGTCCTGAGGTTCTAAGACTTCCTTACCAATATTTCTTCCTCCCATGAAATTAAATAATTCAAATTTAAAGCTAGTGGAACTTTAAATTATTTTGAGCCTTGAGAGGAATATAACCATGTGGACTGACTCATGCAGCAGGCAGCTGCAACTTCTTTTTTCTTTCTTTTTTTTTGAGACGGAGTCTCGCTCTGTCGCCGCAACTTCTTTTTTCTATAAATGATTAGAAATAACCAAATGGCATCAGAGATAAGACCCCCTCAGATCATTACCCTTCCTCAGGAAATGTTAAAGCAATCTTCCTTGAAATGTAGCAAACTGTAATCAATCAAATCGCTGTAACATATGTACTGGCTTTCTATGGAAAATGTCGAACCTTATTAAACTTCTCTGTTTCTGCCTATATAGGTGAAAATTTAACTTCCCCACTTGGGAACACTGAGCCCATTCCTTTGAAGTGTGTTTTCTGTATGGCCGCCCTCAAATTTTGTGCCTGAATAAACTCAATACTAAATCATACTTTCTGACTCTCACTCTTTAAAGTTCACACTTTCTATCCAGCTGCTTGTAAATAGCTGAATCTTAAGGCCTACAGCATTATATCTCCGTTCCATTTCTAGTGGAGAACAAAGTGAATGAATGTCCTCTGTGTATACAACTGGTGTACAGGTACAGTCCTACACCACCTATGAGCAAAATAGAGCAACTTACCACATATGCTGTAAGAACAAAAAAGAAGCCACTCTAAATTAATGCCAGCTGGGAGAAAAAACTTATTCAACCAGTCTCTACAGTACTAATTTAGCTGAACTAAATTCATTTCTTGGAGCTAGACCGGATACAGAGTTTCCAGAAAATTTCAAAGGCCATGTTATGATATTCAAGTTTCTGTGCCTTGGAGTGCAAAAGTTATCATCAACAAATGCATCCCGGCCAGTTCTACTTGATGTGGATGAAGAACCAATTCCATAAGCACACATATAAAATGTTTTCACTGATTTCTAGGAACCAAAAAGAGTTTTTAAATGAGAGGGAATTTTGGAGTACATGAATTTCCTCTTCTTGTCACTTGCTGCTCACCAATAGCCCTTTTATTAAAAGGACAATCAAAGTATTTAGGATTTCAATTCAACAAACATTTATTGAGCAACTTCTATGCAATTCCTGCCCTCAAGGAGCTCTCAATCTAATGAGAGGCCAATATTTAAATGCCGGATGTAACACAGTATAGCTTTCCGTGGAGAAATATATATAGCTTGGGGGAAATAGGAGTATAAAATTCATTATGTTTTGAGTATTTCTCCTTAATCTTGGCTCTACTCATTAAAATTGTTTTGACACTCAAACCCAGTACAGAACTGACTGCATATAAATTATTTTGAACTATATAAAACTATAGTTCAACTAATTTAACTATGTTAAACTACAGTTCAACTAATTTAACCATAGTTAAATTACTGTATAAACTTGAGTGGAAGCTTCAGTTTCTGACTGATGATAATTACCTGCCTAATTTTCATTGGTCAGAAACTGAAGCTTCCACTTGAGCTTATAGGAGAAAGGTACTAAGCCTTTCCAACATGAATTTCTTTTCTGTTGTTTCTTACACATTATTTTTCTTTCTATACAGTTTTTTCCTTTTTTTCATTTGTAAAGGTATTATAATCACACTATGGAATTTGGAAAACACATTTTTAAAAAACAGAGCAAGAGAGAGAATTCCATAGCTCTCACATAACCACCAATGGCATGTTGTTGTGCTTCTTTACAGTTTCCAGGAGGTTTTAGTTTTGGGTTGAGGGTACTTCTAAATTCTTACATTATAATAATCATGCCAAGCACATATTTCTAAAACATTCTTTTTTAACTTGAGTATATCATAAGCATTTTCCCATGTTAGTACATAGTCTTCGAATTATGACTGCCAAATACTTTGTAAGTGACTACACCTAATTTGCTCAATACCCACCAATCATTAGGCAATTAAGCTGTCACTCTTCAAGGGGCCCATTTTCTGGAAGCAATGTGTTTGAATCATGAAGGGAAGTGTCTTCAAGAATGGGCCTGCCTCCTCTGGTCTTTATCATGGCCACTTTGGCCAGTGCTTAGGCTGCTAATGGAACTTAATTAGCTCCTCTGCTAACACTCCATACCTCCACATTCACCAGCAGCTGCTCCTGAAGTCACAGAGTGTGAGGGCATCTCCTCTATTATCTGGTCCAATCCTACTTTCATTGACAATGAGCAACACTGAGCTTCCATATAGAGTCAGCAGTAACACCAAGACCCTCAGACACTGTCCTGCCCCATCCTCTCTCAAACATCACTATAGAGCATTTAAAGCTTCTAAAACAGACAAGGAGTGGGAAACTGGAATTTTAAAAATCTGATCCCAATTCTGCACAACTTTCAGCATTCAGAGGCAAAACTCTTTATTTCCTGTTTGTTTGTTTAATCTTCTCAGACATACTGAAAATATATCATTGCCATGATTTTAATCTATTAAGTATTATCTGGGGAGAAACCCCAGCAAGATTTAATTTAAGGTCAAAGAACCAGGGAGTGGGGGAGGAGATGGAGAATAAGGGGAGGAAGCCATTATCACTTGGGCACGTTCCAAAGTGGTTAATTACATTTTACCTGCCTAAATTATCTTGTTACTTTAATCAGATATGGTAATAATCTTCATTTCTTATCTCTGCTTGCTTCAGAACTGCTGATTCAATTACTCTCCCTTCTGTGTTAGTAATTGAAGATTTGGTCAAAGTGTGGTTTCTCTTCACTTGCACCTTCTTTGGAAGAAACCCCACTGAATGGAAAAACTCAAATTCACAGAATACAGAAAGAAGGTTAGGAGAAGGAATAGATAATTTCTAGAGTTATTCATTTTCCAAAAAGACACTGTATAGAGTTCCTTTAATCATAAACACCCCTTGAGTATTTTAAATGATTTCATTTTCTTTAATTTCATTTTATGTACAATTTCTTAGAATCACAATTGCTGCATTAAAACAAGGCACATCTCTATTTCAAAATAAATATTCAGATATCAATTGGGATGCAGCTAGAAGCCATTGATGGAAGTATTTTTGTTTAGTGCTTCTCGAACTTGAATATGCAGAAAAATCTCCCTGGGATCTTGTTAAAATGCAGATTTTGATTTAGTAGGTCTGGGGTGGGACCTGAGAGTCTGTATTTCCAACAAGTTCATGCCTCAGCTCTGCCAACCAGTCTGAGAAGTAACCTCCAGGTGATTGCATGGTTCTGAGCCATTGGGTACAGGTGGTTTTGAGCATAAGAAGAGCTTAAAATAAGCCCTACTACCAGAATTACGCCCTTGGAGCTCATCTTCCTCTCCCCGTTTCAGTTCAAGCCCATTTACATTTTTGAAAATACTAGATGAACCGGTCACCTGTGCCTTTATTTGATCATTTTAATTTATCTTCTTTTTTTATTATTATACTTTAGGTTTTAGGGTACATGTCTGGAAAACATCATTCTCAGTAAACTATCGCAAGGACAAAAAACCAAACACCGCATGTTCTCACTCATAGGTGGGAATTGAACAATTTATCTTCTATACTGGTCCCCATTCTTACCAAAACAATTCTACTTTCTTTTACCTTTCTTCTAGAAATCATTATCTAGCCTTACAACAGAAAATTTATCAATAAGAAGATTATAGCTGTCAACTCTTCTTCCTGGTAGTACATTTAAAAAAAAAATGGAAGTTTTTTTCATCATTTTCCTATTTGTTCACATTCAATTTCCCTGCCCCTTAGTGAGCATTTTAGAGTTTGCACTAATCACTTGCACAGTTGTTGGGTTCTATTAGGTTTAGAGATTAATGTGCCCCTTGTCTATCTGTCTTTCTCACTCTCCATGCCCCTCCCACATTGATGTACATATTTAGTCATTTTGTTTCCTATCAGAAGATGAACTCACTCATTCAACAATTTATTAAACACATGCCACATGCAAGGCAGTGTTTTAGACAGTGGGAATTATCAGTGGTGAGCCAGACAATGCACTTATGCATTGGCAGCTCTGGTCAACTGATGACCAGGGAAGCAGGACAAAATGTGTATTTATAAGTGGGTGCTGGATTATTTGAAGCCTTGAAATTGTTTTCTCTCTCTCTCTCTCTTTCCCTTTTTTTTTTTTTTTTTTTTTTGAGGCAGGGTCTCGCTCTGTCACCCAGGCTGGAGTGCAGTGGCATGATCTCAGCTCACTACAGCCTCCACCTCCTGAGTTCAAGTGATTCTTGTGCCTCAGCATCCCGAGTAGCTGGATTACAGGCATGCGCCACCACACTCGGCTTTTTATATTTTTAGTAGAGATGGGGCTTTGCCATTTTGGCCATGCTGGTCTCGAAATCCTGGCCTAAAGTGATCTATCTGCCTTGGCCTCCCAACGTGCTGGGATTACAGGCTTGAGCCACTGCACCCAGCCTTTTTTTCTCTTATAGTCTTTCCCTCAGAGAGTTCATCTGTTCACATCTCACATCTCATCATGCTGGATATTCCCAAATCTATATTCCCAAATACTTCCAGGCCCATATTTTAAATTGATTTTATAAACCCAACATGGCAAACCCACGCTAACCCCTTCCCTTTCAAATCAACTCTCTTTCTTTTATTTTTCCATATGCGCAATGACATCCGGATTACTTCACACAGCAAGTTCTAAATACTGGTCTTCTCTGCCTCCTTCACTTCCTCAGTCAATGTATTATCAAGATCTGTTGATTCTTATTTCACAGCATCTCACAAACTTGACTTCTCCTCCCATCCCAAATCTATCATCCCTCCAAGAAGTTCAACCACCAATGGTCTCTTCCTTTACTAAATTTGACCTGTACCCATTGATGTAGCCACTGATTCATTACTTTAATAAGTATTTATTATATATTTTATTGATGAAATGCTTTATGGGAGGTGCTGTAAATATTATAAAGAGGACTAATCGGAAGTCCTTCTGCTTAAATTCTGTATAATGTAGTTAATACCACAAATATATAGAACTTTATTATATACATATATTCTCTCTGCAGCTTAAAGTTTCATAATAATGTATAACTCCATTGACTACTCAGGTAATTGTGTTTTAATTACCCTGCTTGTAACACTACCAATGGAGGTAGGGATAAGCCCTTACCAAAAATAATACTGAGTGAGAAACCAGCGTGTCCCCAGAATAATACCACTGCTGTGCTTGAGAGGCTCTGGGCTTTATGCGTCCTAACAGTGGGGGACAAAGGTGATTAGAATGTGTGCTCGGTGGTTTGCTAATCAGGGTGCTGAAGATCAAGAGTTTGATATAATTGTACTTACAGCTATTAAAAATACATATTACCCTCCAGTACTTAACATCTTCTCTTTGTTTAAAACACTTGCATTTACACTTTTTGGGTAAAGATAATTTCTGGGAAATTCAAGTAGCACATTAGAGGAGAGCCAACTGGACTTGATTGTACTGCAATATCGCCGGATGGGTTTGTACTATTTTTGTGTTCCAAAGGGACTATAAAGTCCTGGAAGATGACCTACGGTTTTGTACTTTCTACTGCAAATTGCTCATATCTGGACATTACATCATCTGCCTTCACACAACCACACCTTCCTCCAATACGGTACTAACTCTGCTCTGGTTGTGCACAGTTCTCGGTGGTCCGCATGGCACTGATTTCAAACTGCCAAGCTGCCTCCCCTTCCAAGATCCCCTTCCAATCATTGCAACCCACTCATCTTATTCAATTCTTCAAGAGCATCTCAGGGGACACTACCTCTATGCAGCCTTGCCAGTTTACACCAAATTCAGGTCTCCGTTTTCAAGCCATCTACAGCAAAATTCTTTTAAATCCCATATATTTCAATACTTCAGTATATTATCTCATGCTCCTTTCCACTTCTCACTCATGGGTTCCCATGCATAAGTCCAGCTCCCCAAAATTAATGCAAATTCAAATCAGAGACGAGACCTTAGGAAGATCTTTTAATTGCGCCATTAATGTCTTCCCTGAATCTTACAATTGCACCTGCATTAGAATTAGATATATCAAGATTTTTTTCACATAATATATACTCTATAAGACCAAGGTGACTAATACTACCTAATTTGCTAGCTCTGACTAATGATTTTTACATAAAAGTAATTTCACAATCTCTTCACAAATTCTAATTTTATACATCTGACTGATAATTATAGTCAATAAGGGAACTTCTCAGCAATTCTTTGTCAGGCTCCTTTCAGAACCATTACCTTTCCCAGTGGCTACACACATTAGGGTCTTCGAGATTCAGAGGCGATGCTGTCCCAATCCAGTGGCATAACAATAAACAAATAAAGCTCAGGCATGAGTTCAAAGAAATAACCATTTTTTTCTGAAGAACAACCTACAAGAAAAAAAAATCCCAATTAGAAATGCATTGAAATGACTTACACAGAATTCTTTTCAGTACAGCAACCACCAGGTACCAGTTGTCACTGGGGCTGAAATGTGCATAACAAGCCATGTATTTCAATAGCCAGGTCACCAAATTCCGTGGTCCAGGAGAGAGGGGTGTTTCTTATGTTGTGCAGGGTGGCTACTATTTTGTAAATTACTAAAATATGCAAATCATCATCAATTGCCACAAGAACAAAAGCCCTCCTCATTTACGCCAGCCAATATTAAAGAAATCTACCAGAACAATTCAGAGCAACACAAGCCTCCACATTCTCTCACCTGGCATATTTCCCTTCTAGAAGAGGAGGGCACACAGAGGTATCTGGCCTCATTTGTTCCAGAAAATAAATGATGAAACAGAAGCTCCATCGAATCAAGAGAGAGGTACCTCAGGCTCAAACTGAGATTCAGTCAATAAGTCACTCAATGCACTGAATGCCTGCTCCATCCTAGTCATCATGCAAAGGCTGGATATAAAACACAGAACCAGTCCCTATCTCTGCCCATTAAGATACTTATGATTTAGTAATCATGACATAAGTTTCTTAAACATAGTGCTTCAATTTCTCCATCTGCTGAATAGAAATGAAACCAAACATCTCACAGGGGTTTCTAAAAACTAGATTATACATAGAAAAACATGTAAAGCTGTTTGCAGGTCGATGTTAGAGAAAATGAACCTAAAGACCGTAAAGTAACATATTTAAAAGTTTGGAAAATAGATAGGCTGGCAAAGGAGATAGAAGAGGGTGAATGTTCCAGGCAGAGGGATCCACACGTAAGGGAGGGCCAGGTGCATTTAGGGACTTCAAGTTAATTCATGGCAAGAGAAAGGGGACAGCTGGGGAAAGAGACAGAGGGTGAGTCGTGATGGGTTTCATAAGCCATTGTGCAGTAGGGAACTTCATCCAAGGATAACATGGAGCTAGTAAATGGTGCAGAGTGGCATTAGAAGAATGACTCTAGCTGCAAGGGGAGGCTCTTGGAGGGAGGCCAGGTGAGACACGACTGTGAACAGATCAAGGCAGCAGCAATGGGGTTGCAGGAAGTGGAGTGGCTCTGGGAGATTTTTAGGATGCAGAATCGACAGGACTTGGCTATTGAACATGGATTAAGGGAGGGGAGAAGCTTCTGGTTTAGCCCCTTGTGGGGATTGTTAGCCCCTCACTGAGATGGGACTCACAGAAGTCCTCCTCTGGGGAGGGGAAGCTTTGGGTTCAGTTTTAGATATGTCAAGTTGAAGGTTCCTCTGATATCATCAAGCAAAGCCACCTACAAGCATTTATTGAACACATACGATGTGCTAGGACCCGCGCCAGGCCCGGGTCTGTAACACCTGTAATGGTTTGCACCTGAGAATCACACGCACTCCTGCAGCCTCTGGAATTTAGTAAGAAGGAAAAGTTTAATTGTCATACTATGTCATCTAATCATTATAAAAATGGATACAATATTAGAAATCACTGATCCATTTCTTAATTACAAAC
Organism: Hylobates moloch; assembly: GCF_009828535.3. NCBI lineage: Eukaryota > Metazoa > Chordata > Mammalia > Primates > Hylobatidae > Hylobates > Hylobates moloch. Next base: position 21,330,146 of record NW_026652281.1, read on the forward strand.
AAAATAAGTACCAACCTGCTTGTTGGTAAACTAGTGAAACTGGTAATAATGAGCCAGATTATTTGAGCAAAGCAGTGATTTTCTGGGTGGGAGCTGGCATTTTAAGAAGTTATACTGGCCGGGTGCGGTGGCTCACGCTTGTAATCCCAGCACTTTGGGAGGCCAAGGCGGGCGGATCACGAGGTCAGGAGATCGAGACCACGGTGAAACCCCGTCTCTACTAAAAACACAAAAAATTAGCAGGGCGTGGTGGCGGGCGCCTGTAGTCCCAGCTACTCGGAGAGGCTGAGGCAGGAGAATGGCGTGAACCCCGGAGGCGGAGCTTGCAGTGAGCCGAGATTGCGCCACTGCACTCCAGCCTGGGCGACAGAGCGAGACTCTGTCTCAGAAAAAAAAAAAAAAAAAAAAGAAGTTATACTAATTTTCCACACCAAGAAGTTTTTAATATTTGGGAACCAAATGTATTGAATAATGCTTGAAAAGACAAATTTATCTTAAAACAAACAAACAACAATAACAGCAAAAAAACAACTTTAGGAAATAGTTTATCATTCAAATTCAGGACAGATCAAATGAGGAAATATTAAATTCTTCAAAATCAAGATTGTTTAAGTATACTGTGACAAGTTACCTATTGCTGACTCAACAAAGGCTAAAAGAAAATGTTTGACTTGGAATAAGGAAAAAAAATCATGAATTTGTAGTATAATTAAAAGATATTGTGTAAGCCATTAAAGAAGCTGTAAAATCTTAAAAAGGATATTTCAATGGTCACTAAATAATTCCAATAGATAAAGTGTAAATAGGTAACCAAAATTAACTTATAGATTAATTCAAATTATTGACATTTCTCACATGCATCATGAAGTTGTAAAATCTGAAGCTTAACATTATATACAGAAGCTATTTCATTTAAGGGGAATGAATAAAAAATGATGATGATGATAATAATAAACAATAACAGCTAACATTTCCTGACCGATTACTGTGTGCCAGACACAGTACTGAGCCATTTATGTGAATTATCTATGTAATCCTTACAGCAACTTAACTAAGAAGTAACAGTTTTTATTGTCCCTGTTTTACAGTTGAAGCCATGTAATGTTTCAGCTAGTGTTTTCCTCATCCATCCAAAAAATCTTTAATATATTTGGCTGTAACAAATGAGCATGGCAATTATTTCCTTGTCTCATTGCTTTATCTATGTGAGGAGAAGTAATTCCTTTCAATGAAGTGTGAAATGTGTTTAGCTTTCATTCTTTCCTCAAAGACATGAAGGCTGGTAAGCAGTAACCTGCCATCTACTCATAAACAATTACCCCAAATGGGAAAGTTTATTTCCTGAGTCATCTCAGACTCAAGCCATCCATTTACCAATTAGAAATGTTTAGTCTGTAAAGTTAGAAATTGCCACAAGCCATGAATCAAAGTCCCAGAACAAGAAAGAGGTTGTGAGTTTTATTTTAATGTAAAAATATTGACACTAATCTTCTGGTTTCTCTTCTTGCTTTGTTCCTGATGCATTGCCCTGTGAAGAGGAGATAACAGAGAAAAACCAGAATTTGGCCACCTTCTAATTGCTTTGGAAGTTCAGTATACAGAAATATCAAACTGCATTGAGAAGTCACAGGTACCATTTTAGAAAGAAAAAAATCAGTACATTGAAAAATAAGTGTGTGTGTGTGTATATGTGTGGATATGTGTGTTTATTACTTGGTCTCTTTGTCCCAATACATTTTCCTAATTAAAATTAGAAAATTAACTGAGCTCTAGAATAGTCTGAAAAACCAAAAAGAATTGTTTGATCAAAAGGCAAGGATCATGCAAATTCACATAAGCTGGTTAAAACTGTTTGAGAAAATAACACAGATGTTATAGACGATGAGGAGAGAAGACATCTCACAAATATGCCAATAAGCTATAGAGAACTAAGAAACACAGCATTTCTCTAAATTAGGAAACATGGATTGTCCTTTCATTCTATCTTGTTTAATAAAGGCACTGAGATGCAATCAAAATCAGAAGTTGATAGGACATTTAGGCCAGGCGTCATGGCTCACTCCTGTAATCCCAGCACTTTGGGAGGCTGAGGCAGGTGGATCACCTGAGGTCAGGAGTTTGAAACCACCCTGGCCAACATGGTGAAACCCGGTCTCTACTAAAAAATAGAAGAAATTAGCCAGGCACGCTGGCAGGTGCCTATAATCCCAGCTACTTGGGAGGCTGAGGCAGAAGAATTGCTTGAACCTGGGAGGCAGAGGCTGCAATGAGCCTAGATCGTGCCATTGCACTCCATCCTGGGCAACAGGAGCAAAACTCTAACTCAAAAAAAAAAAAAGAAAAGAAAAAAGAAATAGGGCATTCATTTACTTTTTCCCTATCTTCTTTGTTTTCTTCTATAGGTTTTGGTGAGTAAACATAGTGAGTACCCTTTTTCCACTATGCCTACTCTGAAGAAGGAAAGTCCAGTAAATTTATTCTTCCTCATTTATCTCTTCTATGCTGCATCATCCTGTCTTATAATTTTCCACTTCGGAATGCAAATGAAAACAAAATGCAATTTTTAAAAAATAGTATTATTTCAGTTGAAAACAAAGGCAATGCAGTGGTGATTTGCTTCATTAAGATAGACATTTTGAATACATTCAAATCTCTAAATTGGGTGTTGGTTACCCTCACCCACTCAGACTTCCTCTTCAAATAACTTTCCTTATGATTCCATTTAACAAAATTTAAAATGTAAAAAAAAAAGAGTCATTTGCATAAACCCCCTAGTGCCAAACTTGATTGCATTTCAGATCATTCACTTAATTATTATGGAAAAATCAAAACAAAATCAGTACAACTGATTAGCATTGCTAAAGTGCTCCTATTAGAAAGGGAAACAGCCCACAGAGTTAACTCTTGCTGCCTGTGTTTTGCAGCTCCACTTGGAAGGCAAGCTTTGCTTATTCTACCACAAAAGCCTCAATAAATAATCAGGATGAATAAAATCCTTACAATGGATGAGTTTTAGTTCTGATGATAAGCAGTAGTTTCTTTATCATTGAGTTAAAGAGAAATAAATAATGGGGTGTTGACTTACTAATTTATTTTTGAAACAACAGAAGGGAAAATTATTCCAGATGATTCCTTTTGGCTCCAAAATCTATTTTCTTCCTAGAATCAATTAAGTGCACACATAGAAATAACTTCGGTACCCTCAACCAGTTTTTTCTCAAGCTCATTTTCTGCTACTAAGATTCTCTCACATATCTCTAAGTTAAATTAAAACAAATTTATTGATTAAGAATAGCCACTTTTCAACAAGAGCCATCCATTTCACCTGACCACTCCATCGTGTTACCTATAAAGGATGTACTCACCCTTCCTCAAACTACTCAGAAAGGCTGGCAGAGGCAGTGTGCTAAGTTCTTCCTTGAGCTTTGAGGCCGTGAACAGAGAAGCAATGGCCCAGCTTCAGTGCATTAAAGATGTAGAATGAGTAACCCTTGCTGGTTGCCCTGAGAACAATCTCAGATGGGGACTTCCATGGAAATACTAGTTTGCTGATGAAAGGAATCCTTAAGGCATTAGCATGACCTCTGTTCACTGAGCAAGGCTAGTTATTCTAATAACATATTATTCAGGTATGACTATTCATTTCAAACAGTACAAGTGCTATATTTACTTTGTTTTGAGGGCCTCATGTCATTTTGCTAACATCAAACCCACAACAAACATATTCTAAATCAAATTAAATCATGTAATGGCAGAAACAGAGTATTCATTTAAGTTAAATGAGTGTGCCTACCAGCATTAATAAAAGAAAGACCAGGTGCGGTGGCTCACTCCCATAATCCTAATACTTTGGGAAGCCGAGGTAGGAGGATGACTTGAGCCCAGGAGTTTGCAACTAGCCTCAGCAACATAGCAAGACCACATCTCTAAAAAAAAAAAATTAGCCAGGCTTGGTGGCATGCACCTGTAGCCCCAGCTACTGAGAGGGGTGGAATATAGGGTGAGGTAGGAGGATCGCTTGAGCCTGGGAGGTCAAGGCTGCAGTGAGCTGTGATTGTGGCACTGCATTCCAGCTGGGTGGCAGAGCAAGTCCCTGTCTAAAAAAAACACATATATATATGTATACATATATATATATACACTCAAATCTGTTTATAAAATTATAATGGTTTTATAAACAAGCCCCCCCCCTCCACAAAAAAATCCCTAAACATTAGCATGAAGTGAATGTTTACTAATGGTTCTAATTCTTCGGGCACTTCACATCAAACAAAAACTGGGCAAGGCACTGACAATGTCCAGTGCTGAGCTATCCCGAAGGAGCTCACAGCCCCACATGGAAAATGGCCACAAACTGACCTATCCAATCAGCATGATGCACACCATGATTAAGACCAGAATAAGGTGCTATGGGAACAGAGATGTGGCCCTACCTACCTAAACAGCTAACCGCACAGTCATTATATAGGTGGTGTTAAGGGATAATTTGGGGAAGACCCTGGTAACTCACTCATCATCAGCTTTGGAAAATCCTCTACAATGTCTCTGTGAATCCATCACCCACAACATATGGGGGAAAAAATCTAAAAACAATACTCATTAAAGATCTAAGGGCAAGAAACTATGGCAACTCCTGTGACTTCTAAAGCACAGTCTCTGCCCATAATAGTTTAAAATCTACTAAGGAAAAAATTATAAACAAAATATGATTATTTGCCAAATGAGTCCATTTAGAGATGACTTGCCAGAGTTTTAAGAGGAAGGGAAGCCAACAAGAGCTATGAAGGCTCATGAAGAAAGTCAGACTTGAGCAGGGACTTGAAAAAGAAAGGAAACTAGAAATCACTGAGTGGCACCTCACACTAGCAATTAAACCTCACTGAGTCCACAGGAGAGGGTCTATTATCCCCATATAGGGAATACTGAGATTAAATGTCTCCCTGGAAGTCAGACAATCAGGTAAGAGCAGATATACGAACAGGCCGGGCTGATGGCGACAATGCCTGTGACCAGCCCTCAGCATCACACCTGGATAAAAGGAAGCTTCTGAGTAAATAAAAACTCAAGGAGGGGCCACAAGGCAAAGAGAAAGATAACAGCCAAGCCTCGAGGGTGGAGAGCAGAAGGTTTTATAACGGATTGTGAGAAGTAATCCTAGAAAGGAGGTTGGTGTTTGGTGGTGATAAAAGGCCTTCAGCACCAAGCTAAGGAATTCAGTTTAATTCTTTCTGTCTGCAGTAGAATCTACTTGAAGTCTTTGAGCAAGGGCATTATTTGATGAAAGAGGTGTTTGGGAGATTAACAGAGAAGGTGTGCAAAAACCAACCAAGGGACCAAATCCTTTGGAGGCAAAGACAGAGTGTGGAGGTTACTGCACTCACGTGTGAAGTGGAACGACCTTCCTAGGGTGGTAGCCTAGGAATTGGAAGTGTGCGAGAAACCAATGAGAGAAAGAATCAGCAGGACTGGGAGAAATAATATAAATTATGGTAGAGATCAAGGAGAGCTGTTTTGGGTTTAAAGCATTCTGAATCCCCTGGTTATATCTTCTGGGTTCAATCTACGTATTTCCTACTGAGAAAACAAGGTTACATCTCTTTTTTATTAGAAAAAGAAACTTCAAACACTACTTCTTGTTCCAAACTTTGATGAATAAAATCATGTTAATTTTTCCAAATTTGTCATAATCTGATACAGTTCAATAACATTCCTACTCATTCTTCTCAACCTTTAGAGTCTTAATTTTCCTGGCCTATCCACCAAAATCAAAAGCCCTCTTAGCATTTTTATAAAGTTCACTCTCTTTTTCAACGCTGCTACAGCAACCATAATTATACCCTATTATTGTAGCCTGCCTCCAAGATGGCCTCCAATGATCCCTGCCTGTGTAAGCCCCTCTCACAATGAATAAGTGGGTTTGTATAACCAATGGAATATTACAAAAATGATAAACTTCCAAATTAGATCATAAAAGGCACTGAAATTCCCATTTCACTTCTTTGAACACCACTTCACAGGAAGCCAGCTGCTACGATATTCGGATGCTCAAGAAGCCATGTGGAGAGACCAACACAGTAAGGAACTGAGACCTCCTGCTAACAGCTGTGTGAGTGATCCATCTTGGGACTGGATCCTCTAGCCCCTGTTAAACCTTTAGATGACTGCAGCCTTTGCTAACATACTTATTATAAACTCATGAGACCCTGAGCTAGAACCACCAGCTAAGCTACTCTCAACTTCCTAGCCCACAGAAACCGTGAGTGATAAATCTTTGTTGCTTTAGGCCACTAATTTTTGAGTTCATGTGAAGCAGCAATATATAACCAATATGCCTATATTTAAGTATGTCATACCAAAATTAGTTTTACTTCCAAAATACCTCCTAATGCCCATCATTTCATTGGCATCTTTAGTAGCATTAACATACAGAAGTAACCACCCGCAATGATTCTGAAATCCTTTCTCTACATTGTACCTCCTGGCAAGAGCTCATCATCTTCTAATCACAGTTTGAGTTACTTTGTGCCAAGAGGCATAACCTCACAATGCCTGTACTTTGAGGTACATCTGCTATTCTTCCACACAAGGCACTATCCCAGATTCTCTGGCCATTTAGGCATAGTCATCTAGCATGCGACTTGCTAGAAGAATTGACCTGCCTCATCATAACTTGGAGAGTTCATCATGTGCTGTGTGTAGGTCACTTATAAAATATTAAATAAATGAATTTCAGACTGTTCGCTGGGTTACTTTTTCATCTATAAATAAATGTTTCTTTTATTTTTCCGCACTTGGGCTACTTTTCTATGATTATCCCTGATCAGTAATATATAACAATTTAATTTTTTAAACTTTTTATTTTAAAATAATTTCAAATTTACTTGAAAGTTACAAAAATACCACAAAGAATGCCTGTGCATATATATATATATATATATGCAACGTGTGTGTTTGTGTGTGTGTATATATACATATACACATTATATTTTTTTGTAATCATTTAAGGGTAATTTCTGCACATCAGGCTCCTTTACTTCTAAATACTTCAATATGCATTTCCTAAGAATAAGGACATTTACTTGTATAATTATCACATAATGATACACAAAAAATTTAACATAATGCAATACTACCAATTTAATCCATAGACCTAATTCAAATTTCATCAGCTGTTGTAATCATGTGATTACTTTAACAATTTTTCACATGGACACTTTTCAAATGCTTTGCCAATGAACAAACATTTGTTATTTCAACCAGCAAACACTGGTGAAGGCCATGTTTGCCCTCAAAGAATTAACAATCTAACATGAGAGTAGTACCATGTAGATGGTAATGACAGGGCAATGTAAAATGTGATTAGGGTCAAAGGAGGATTACAAAACATGTATGGGCATTCAGAAAGTACTTACAACCGGTGAACGGGGATAACAGATAGCATTATTGAAGACTCCACAGAAAAGGTCTTTAAGAAACTTTTTGCTGGGTAGATGGAGCAGTATAGGCAGAGGAATCAGTAAGAGCGAAGGCAGGAGAAAGTGAGTGCTCAGAGGAAAGGCAAAGAGGCAGGATTGTGTGAAGCACAGTGTGAAAGTGAGTGGGAAAGGAAGTTTAGGGCCAGATCAGGAATGGCAATGAATACTATGGCTTGAGATTTACTCAAGGTGAAACACCCAAACACCTCAGGCAGTCCAACAGTGAAGGAATCTGAGAAAAATGACCCAGAAAATGGAACATGATCAACCCAGGAGGAAAAGAAGACTTAGGGCTTTTTTTTATTTTAACCAAAAACGCTTTTTTTTTTTTTTAACAAAAGCGCTAATTGAAGAAGCTGAAAGATTTCCAGTTTGACCAATCCTCTGATGAGACAAGCAGGGGAAAAAATCCAGTCATAATAGAATAAATGACAAAAGAAGGCAATTTCCTTGAGAAAAGACAAGTCAAATTATAATAAGGAGAAAGAGGAGCAAATATAATTCTCTGACATGTAGCAGGGTACTTGAGCATCATCAGAATCTTCAGTCTTTCCTTTCCCATGGTAGGGGGAGGACAGGGACACTGAGAGGAAGCCTGAGCACATCCTAATTCCCTCTCTTGGGAAGATCCTTTTCAGTGGTGTCTGCAGCAACAGTCAGAAGGATGCTAACAGATATTCTGCCCCATCACTGGCATGACAAGGGGCACCTACATGTCATCTGCTCTCCTATCTCTGGGTCATTAAGCTAACCTTCAAATACTGAGACACTCACTATTAGGACACAGATGAGCAATCCAAGTTAAGCCTTCCTTTCCTCAAAGGTCAAAAGAAAACCCCACAGAGGAACAAAGACCTTATGAGGAAAAGAATTTCTGTAAAACCAAAATCTTAGAAAATTTTCCTCTCAACTGAATCTATCCAGATTCCATTAAGGCAAGCATGAGCATACACATGCATGAACACGCACACACACACATACACACACACACACACACACACCCTGAGCATTCCTCTAACAGGATACAGAAATTTGAGTTTTTAAACATTTACTTGGCTCCCAAGGGTTTCTAGAGCAATACATATGTCCAGAATCCACAGAGCTCTTGTGTAAGAAATAGTAGAACAGAATGTTAGAGTCGAAGGCCTTCATGGATTCCAATCAAAATCCTTTCATTTTATGGATAAAATAATAGAAGGTCAAGTTAAGATGACTTGGCCATGATCACAGACCTCATTTGTAGGTGGCCCAACACTAGAACCCAGAACTCAGTTCTCTTAACTTATAGTCAAATCACCTGTCCATCAGATAAAACAGTCTCAGTCTTTCTAAAATAACACTTCACCTGTGTATTGTAGCAATAAACGCTTCTTGGAATGCAAATTCACTAAAAGTTAGACACTCTAAGAGACTAAGCTACTTCCTGGTCAAAACTGAATATGTGAATTGGAAAGTACAAAAGATATTTCCATATTTACACTGTACAGATGTTTTGAATAATCAGTGACATTTGTGACTCAACTGCCATTCTTCCCAGTGGACTCAGTTCTGAACCACTAACCCAGACCAGGAAGCAGAGTGACCACAGGTATCTCGCAGCAGGCATTGCCACAAAAGAATCTGAACACATTTATCCTCATGGTTTTAAGCCCACATCGTCAAAAGCTTTGAAGATTTGAGGCAAAAATGCAAGGAAACTGCTGAGGAAGTATAAGTAGGTAAAAGAATGTCATTATTCAAAGCTGCATTTGGTCAGGACATTCAGGAGAAAATGCTTGCGCAGCCTCACCTCCCACTTCCACTTCCTGGCCAATCACGTATGTATGCAAATATACGAAGCCACAACCCAAATCCCAACTTTATGACTCTTAAAATGGAACTTTGTTTCAGTAGATAAAAGTGCCACATGCTGAATTAGCAACACCACTTCCTGTGGTATCTAGACTGATCTTTCACTCAAGAAATGACCCTGTCTGACCCTAATGGTTGGAGAACAATCTCATATTGTTAGGAAATCAAGCGTCATTCTCCATATTACTTCCTTCATTCACATTATCCATAATTATCTCTTCTAATTTCCCTGTGTCTCCTGGTTTGTCCTTCCCTGCCATTTTTAGTGAAATTCAGGACCTGATGCCATGAGGGCAGGTGGAGACAGTGACAGGGGTAAATTCTAGTCTGATGCAGCATCAAACTGATCACTCGCAGGTTACTGGCTCCCTCTCTGTTTTATTTCCTTTTCAGAAACATCTGTCAGGAAAGCAGCTTTCATGGCAAGCAAACTTGTAATGAGAGTGATATTTTCTCTTTGCTTTTCTTATAAACCTCCAGAATGCCTAAGATTCATCGACTTTTGTGTGAACATAGCCTTTAGCAGAAAGCTGGTCCAATACTCTAATTTTACAGATGATGATGCTGTGGTCTGGAGAAATTAAAAGTATGCCCAAGGTCACAAAGCTATTTTCTAAATGGCTTCTCCTTAGGCCACTATTAGGCCAAAATTCAAGATCCTGTCAGTTTGTCTTGCCCAATAAAATGAATTGCTATACACAAAGACAATAAAGATGCAATTACTTTCTTTCTGTGGCTGATGCCACTGTTAATAGAGTACAAATATAGAGATAATTGGCCCTAGGGTGCTTATAAAAGTTTAACAGTAAAAAATTGATTAGTTAGCCAAAGACTTTAATAAGGCAACTTGTGAATGCTCCTTTTCATTCCCAGGAGGAAGAGCTCGCAGTGAATTATGTCTACTCAATCTATGCATCAAAGGAGCAGATTAGATGCAAGCATGGTAGAAGTTTTGCCAATGGCCATGTGAAAGAGCTGATGGAAGGTAAACTGACATCTCCTAATTTCCTCAGTGCAATGATGCCTTCTTGGTTCTCTGCAGTATCCTCAGTACCTAAAACAGCACCCAGCACAGCAAATGAATGAATGAATCTAAACAATAAAGACATAGAGACGAGTCCACTATGTAAATCTGAACAAATAATTTAAGAAAAGAAAAACTAGTTTAAAGAGGAAAAGCCAGGCCAGGCACAGTGGCTCATGCCTGTAATCCTAATACCTTGTGAGGCCGAGGCAGGTGGATCACTTGAGGTCAAGAGTTCAAGACCAGACTGGCCAACATGGTAAAACCCTGCCTCTACTAAAAATACAAAAATTAGCCAGGCATGGTGGCAGACGCCTGTATTCCCAGCTATTTGGGAGGCTGAAGCAGGAGAATCACTTGAACCTGGGAAGCAGAGGTTGCAGTGAGCCGAGATCGTACCACTGCACTCCAGGCTGGGCAACGAGCCAGACTCCATCAAGAAAGAAAGAGAGAAAGGAAGGGATGGAGGGAGGGAGGGAGGGAGGTAATGAAAGAGAGAAGGAAAGAAAAGGGTTTGGAGCAAGATTTAGAATTGGTGAGTTTGACAAATAAAAGTTTATTGAAAAATGTATATTTCAAGTCACAGGTTTTTCAGGAATTAGCAATTTTTATGTACCATTAGGTAATTGTGCATTGCTTATGTACCTTACAAATATTCTCTTCTGTTATTTTTTAAAAGTTCTGGTAGAGGAGTTTGAGTTTGTTTGTTTGTTTGCAATTGGACATACATAGTTTTACAACTTTTATAGGCTTACCAGCATTTTAGTTTTTCCTCCCCTCATTCTCAGCCAATTATGTTTGATCTGCTTATTGGCAGTGTTTTTCATAAACTTATTTTTTTTTATGTTTAAGTCAATTTTTCAATGGCAAGATTGTTGGAGAGTTCTCATCTCTTACTTCATGCATTTTTAAGCTTTGTATATTCTAGGATGATTTTACAAGTTTTTAAAGCGTATCATTTGGCTACTTCATCTGCTTTTCAAAGTTCTTTTAGATTCATTTTTAGCCAGTGATGCCAATCATGGCTACTTGGTATGGTCTCATGATTTAAAACTGTTTATCATTTTTTATCTTAGCAAAAACTTCTATCAGGGATGAGGAAATGGCCACTTTTGTGGTTGGGTATTCCTGAAAACATCATCAAGTTTTTATCCCTCAGTTTGACTTTTTACTGTAAAGATAAAATAGGTGTGTTAGGTCAGGCTGCTATAACCAAGTGCGATAAACCGGGTGCCTTAAAAACAGCAGAAACTTATTTCTCACAGTTCTGGAGGCTGGAAGTCCAGAATCAAGGCGCTGGCAGATTCAGTGTCGGGGGAAGGGCTGCTTCCTGATTCACAGATGGTGCCTTCTCCTTGTGTTCTCACGTGGTGCAAGGGGTAAGGCAGCACTCTGATTTCAAAACCAATGTCAAGAAACATAATTTGATATTTTTATTTGATCAGTTCATCCTTTTTTTTTTTTTTTTTGAGACAGAGTTCGTTTCTCGGCACGATCTCGGCTCACTGCAAGCTCCGCCTCCCGGGTTCACGCCATTCTCCTGCCTCAGCCTCTCCGAGTAGCTGGGACTACAGGCGCCCGCCACCACGCCCGGTTAATTTTTTGTATTTTTAGTAGAGACGGGGTTTCACCGTGGTCTCGATCTCCTGACCTCGTGATCCACCCGCCTCGGCCTCCCAAAATGCTGGGATTACAAGCGTGAGCCACCGCGCCCGGCCTAGTTCATCCTTTTTACCAATCAACTCAATTCCTCCTCCACACTGTCACCAATGCTTTAAAAACACAAGTCAGAACATCACACCCCCCACCCCCAACTTTTTTTAAATTATACTTTAAGTTCTAGGGGGTACATGTGCACAACATGCAGGTTTGTTACATAGGTATACATGTGCCATGTTGGTTTGCTGCACCCATTAACTCGTCATTTACATTAGGCATTTCTCCTAATGCTATCCCTCCCCCATGACAGGGGACACATGACAGGCCCTGGTGTGTGATGTTCCCCACCCTGTGTCCAAGTGTTCTCATTGTTCAATTCCCACCTATGAGTGAGAACATGGGGTGTTTGGTTTTCTGTCCTTGTGATAGTTTGTTCAGAATGATGGTTTCCAGCTTCATCCATGTCCCTGCAAAGGACATGAACTCATCCTTTTTTATGGCTGCATAGTATTCCGTGGTGTGTATATGCCACATTTTCTATGTAGAAAGCTGAAACTGGATCCCTTCCTTACACCTTACAAAAAAATTAATTCAAGGTGGATTAATGACTTAAATGTTAGACCTAAAACCATAAAAACCCTAGAAGAAAACCGAGGCAATACCATTCAGGACATAGGCATGGGCAAGGATTTCATGACTAAAACACCAAAAGCAATGGCAACAAAAGCCAAAATTGACAAATGGCATCTAACTAAACTAAAGAGCTTCTGCACAGCAAAAGAAACTACCCTCAGAGTGAACACGCAGAATGGGAAAAAATTTTTGCAATCTACCCATCTGACAAAGGGCTAATATCCAGAATCTACAAAGAACTTAAACAAATTTATAAGAAAAAAACAAACAACTCCACACTCCCCTTCTTAAAAGCTTTTGAGAGCTTGCCTTTTAGGTAAAATTCAAACTGGCATTTAAGACTCAAGATATCTGAGTCCAGGCTCATCACTCAACAAACTCATGTATATGTCACTTGAACAATTCTCAGGTACTTGAATTTCCCCAAACATTAGAGGTTTTCACTCCTCTGTCTTAGCCCATGCTGTTCCTTCTTGGAATGCCCTTAACTATCTGGTCAACTTAATTCTCACTCATTCTTTAAGGATCAACTGTCACTTTCTCTTAGAAGAGCTCCCTGGCTAACCTTGTCATTCTTCTTCTTTGCTCCTGTAATACCCTGAAACATCCCAAGAGTAGCTGATGTGTTCTTCGTCAGAGTAGTAACACACACCACACCGCTCAACTCTCCACTAGCTACCAAACTCCTTAATGTCAGAATGGTACACTGTTCATCTCTACATGTTCTTGGCATTCTTGAATGAATCGCATGGCCCACAGGAAAAATAAAGCTCAGAATATGCAAATCAGTTGTTCTGGAACCCTGAAATCATTATTCTTAATATTTAAAAGGCAGAAATGGAAGGTCAAGATTATCTCATTTAATTGCTAATATACAACTGCAGTGGAAAATCCTAGAGTTGAAACAAAATGATTGCAATACCAGTGATTATAAATATGAAAAAACACTGAAAGTTTTGTTTGGGGGATATTTGCTTTAATTAGAGATAAAAAAATATGTAGTCTCTGAAGAGAAAGTATGGGCACTTTCAATGGCTTAATTAATAGTTAATCATTCTGTAAATTCATTTAAAGCTTAAAGCTTTCTACCCATTAGCCTTCCTGTATTGTCAATAATTGGACCTGCTCAAACATGGCTGCATTGGTCATGATTCTTGCGGGCATGGTATTCACATCAGCTGTGGGCAAGGTGAGGTGACTATGAGCAAACATTTGACAGCAGCAAAGGGAGCATCCAGGAGGGGCTGGGAGTCATGCAGCAGAAGCCAGCAGGAAGTAACAAAGGCAAGATAAGGAGGCAGAGCAAAGTCGCAATGACACCAAACTTATATGGCAGCCTTTTGCTGCACTAAAGCGACTTTTGAAGTGTTGCATCTCCATTGATAAAAAGCAAAATTCCTGGGGCCTGCCTGTGTGGGCTGGTACAGGGACCCATTTCAGCAAACTTCACCAGAAAGAACAATGTGTGGGAATATACCCTAGGATGAACCTTCAGTAATTAGCAGATTGCTACGGTCTACAGCAACTGAAAGACTGCTCTGCTTCAATATGTTCTTGGAGTGTTAGATTAGCACAGTTTAGAAAAGAAAAAGATTTTTATTACAAAGTGATTCAAAATATATGCTTGAAATATAGACAGAAAGAAAAAGGGTTATTTTGTTTTGGTTTGTTTTTTTAAGACAGAGTCTCACTCTGTCGCCCAGGCTGGAGTGCAGTGACACAATCACAGCTCACCACCGCCTCAACCTCCCAAACTGAATGGATCCTCTCACCTCAGCCTCCTGAGTAGCGGGGACTACACATGCATTCCAACACACCTGGCTAATTTTTATATTTTTGTAGAGACGGGTCTCATCATATTGCCCATGCTGGTCTTGAACTCCTGGGCTCAAGCAATTCGCCTCTATCAGCCTCCAAAAGTTCTGGGATTACAGCCATGGGCCACCATGGCCGCCAAGATTCATATATTTTTAAGTTTTAATTTTGAGAAGGAATTAAGGTCTGTGATGGTCTTTGATGAAGGTCATACTGTAACTATAAATTTTAAAATATATTAAAGGACCCCAAATGTACATAAGTGTTTTTATATTACCCAAATAAGGCAAGAATTTCCTTTACGCACAGGTGGGCATAAATGCACACCAAGTATAATGTTAAAAATAAATACATAAATAAACTGGAACAATAATATCAAGATAATTACAGTTTTTATGGGGAAAAAACCTTTAATTTTAAGCAGGTTCTGATAACTCTTTAAGGGCAATTTGAACTAAGGAAGCTAAAGGTTTTTGAACTAACACTGAGTTCTGAAGTCAGCAGGGCCACAAGCTTTGCAACCTCTGACATTTTCCTTAATCTCTTCTGTTCTTGTCCTCATCAAATGTCACTTCCCTGTTGCCTTTATTATAAATTCTCTCCCTCAACTCCTATTTTTTTAAGATTCAAAGTCTTTAATAGCAGTGCCTTCATTTTACTGCAAATATTGGAAACAACAGCAGCCAAAAGCACTCAAAATTAAGTGCACCCCATCACAATGAATACATTCATTTCCTTCTTATAAAGACACAGTTTCCATAAACCATATTACTGTCATTTGTTCAAGATTTTAAACTTCCTAATCATTTAATTTAAACAGGAAAATAAAATCTTATGATTTAAACTATACATGAAGAATATCTCAATTGAAGAATCTATGAAAGGTAGAAATAGTTCCTGCCTGGAATATATTTTTCCTATCCTGCTAATTTGAAAGAGCCTATGATTTCATTTCTAAAATTCCCTTAGTCCAACATCTAAGCCTCCCTAATTGTTTGAAATTCAAACCATTACATAAGCTTTCTGTCAACTTACTTCTCTCTTTGCAATAATTTATTTTCTCATCCAAGATCTACTTAACAGTGTGTTCAGGACATAAGTAAAAATTCTCTAGTGTTTTCACTAGAAACTGCATAGAAATCTCTAACAGAACCAACTCTCCCTATCCTTCATCTGGTATTTCTCCGTTGCCGTGGGCTGCTGGTCATCTTTTGACATAACCAATCCCACCTCTTCAACTAGGCTGTTGGGTCCTTGAAAGCAGAGCCCATGGTTTTGTCTTGCCTCCTATTCTACTCCTCCCTGACTTCTACTTCTCTGCCCATCTGCAAGAATATAACAGATGATCAATATACGGTTGCTGAGTAAGAACAAAACCAGGATCTATAATGTCATGAAACATTAAACTATATTGAGCACTTGAGGAGAGTCAAGGGATCATATCCTTTGAGTCCCAGGCAACCGATCCAGAGGGTTGAGGTGGGAGAGAAATAACAGAGTGGGATCCATAACTGGGGAGAACAGATGCCTCAGCAGGCAGCCTGGGTAACTGAGAAACAATCCCTGAAGTGACCTATTCCGCCAGGAGGTGGCGCTTCAGCCCAGGGCCGCCCTTGGTTGGCCAACTTTCCACTTCATCTTCGAGGCATCTCCCCGAACCTACAGAAATATCTCCCCACCAGTAATGGAACCGAAACTAAAACGTGAGGTGTATCATCCCAGAAAATCTTGCCCTTCTTAGGAAAAACTATAAGGAAGTTATTCTGAATCTTATTTAAAGAAAAGCTTTACTTTTTCAGCAATTGAATAATCCTGAGGGAGGTGTCTGCCTGAGCACAAGTCTTCCCCAATGTATCTGGGAGTTCTCCCTTTTAGATACAAGGTGTATATAGGGGTAGTTTCTTAAAACAAATTTTATTGTGGCAAAATCTGAGTCTGTACATTGCTGATTTTACATTTAGCAAGAAACATGTTTAACATCAATGGAGGAAAAGGTTGTCTAAATGGATAAAGGTAGTAAAAAGTGAATTGTAAATATTAAGTTTCAGATGAGAAAGCAAATATGAAGTGCCATAAAGGTTAGTACTGTTTTTATATGTGTCCGTGCATATAAGTGTGTACAAATGTTAAATACACACAAATTACATTTTAGGCTAATCAGATGAGTAGGTTAAGTTTATGCTTTATTAACACAAGAATTGAAATTATAATTAAATCTTGATTCTTCTCCATAAATCATATGCTTTATGGGTCAGGTTAAGAGAATCTAGTCAACTACAGATTCTCTTGGAGGTACCCTGAAAACTCAGAAGCATGCATTTGGAGAGAAGATAATAAAGCAATAATCTTACAAAGTGTATCTATGGCTACATGGAATTAGAAACAAAAAAATTATCTCTGGGATATAAATGTGGCTTCCAAATCTACACGATCCCATAGAGCCGTGTCAGAAAGACAGCCATGCTCTTTCCCAAGAGCCCCAGGGTCACAGAGAACCAGCCTTCACAATCCAGGAAGAGCTAAAGAGAAAGTTTTCAGTCGTGTGTTCTTGCTGTTGAGAACATATACTTTTTCTACCTGTCCCAAGTCATTAAATTCTTAGATTAATTTCCTTTAATGATGAGCCAGATTCATGTTCATCATTTAAAAAGAAAGAAAAACAACCTTAATGAAGACATTTGCCTTAGAAACTGCCACAATCAAAGACAGACCTTTTCAGATGTAATTAAATTTTTTTCAAGATAATTTATCTTATTAAAATATGGTAATTTACCATGGTTTCAGGTTATCTGAAACCTTTCTAAGATTGAAAGCTATAGTTAATTTCTTGCTATAAGCAGTAAAATTGAACCTAAGAGAGTCAGAGAACATTTTACATTTACAAAAGCACATAAAAGCTAAAACTGTTTATTTATATCCAAGGTACTTATAGGAAACTGGTTGTACCCCAGGATTCTGCATATATTTTGGTATTGGAGTGCGAAGCGCAACCCAGAAAGAACATAACTGTCCTGGCTAAAAGGATCCAACCTTCCCTCTGAGGCATCCTTGCTGATGAGAACTTCAGAAGAAAGTCCTTACAGAGATGTCAGTTTTTACCACATCAGTATGCCCAATTCAAAACTCTGTGTGATTGGGGGTTTAATGAAGAACTTTGTTATTCTCTGAAATAAAAATGAAAAAATAGAGACAGTTCTTCAGGCTTAATTACCACATCTGTTATTAGGCCCTTTACTGTGATTGACTGGAGTGTATGTCGGACACGGTGCCAAAAAGCTCCCCATAAAAGCAGCTTCCTGCTCACTGCCTGAATGGCATTGGTCTCTGTTACGACCAGGATTTCTATGGCAAACAAGCAAAGCCTGGTGCCCACAAGCCACTGTGCCAGCTGAAGGCACTTTTTCTTGGTGCCAGTTAAGATAGAAGTGGGGCCTGGGCTGCTTGCTCTGACTTCCACCCCTCTCTGCCTTCTCTCCCTCCTTCCAAACTGACCATGCTTCCCTGGAGACCCATGAAAAGGAGGCACAGTGAGAGAGGAAGGAGCAAGGCGAGAGGAGGTGGGGGCTGAGCTGTGGTTTTGTTAGGATGCCTACTTGCACACATTAAAATTAGGAGTTGTGATGGGATGCTGCTGATTTAAAGCAATTTCCTAGCTCCTGGAGTAATTATGACTTTTTAAAGTACACGCAACACTGAGAAGCTGTCTTATCTGGATATCTAGTCCCTTAGATGGTTGAGGCCCTATGAATAAAAATGATTCTTTTTGAAGACCATCACCAAATGAGATTTCAGGAACTTAACATTGCATTCTGTAACATGCATGTTAGAGAAACTTATTGCCAGCCTTCCTTTACATCAGTAAAACTGTTCTCCGCCTTCTTCAAGTCTATACATAGGCAAGTGACGGATCTACCAATTA
This sequence comes from Hylobates moloch, assembly GCF_009828535.3. Classification (NCBI taxonomy): domain Eukaryota; kingdom Metazoa; phylum Chordata; class Mammalia; order Primates; family Hylobatidae; genus Hylobates; species Hylobates moloch. The sequence goes on from NW_026652281.1 coordinate 21,348,522, forward strand.
AACTACAGTTCATTTGAAAAGAGTTCTCTTTACGAAGCATGTCATCGTTCAACTTCTTAAAACTGCAAATTCCAGACACAGTTCTCTGTACTCCTGAGTCAAGTTACTGTGCAGGCAGCAGCACAGGGACAATTATTGGCACACAAAACCATTCTTCATACCAGACGTACAAGCATAAAAGCAAACACCTCACATCTGAACACATGCTGGGTAGGAAAATACTCAAATACTCACCTAACTCAAAACTGTCTGTCTAAAGTAAACAGCAGCCCCATGGCTCAGAAGTCCACAGCTGTGACATAAGTAATGAGAAAAGACTAAAACTTACATAACATTTAAATACATTCTTCTGGAACCACCAAGTGTAACGAAGAATGTCCTTTAGGCTGTCTCAGTATTTAGTTTGCTCTTCAAGATGAGATCGTATGAATTTATGATGTACTCCCCAGTTGCTTTTTTATACTAAGCAATATCTATAGTGTTTGGACGTGTAGTTACTATTAAATGGTGATTTTTGTACACAGAATATAATCCAGAAATAATAGTGAGTAAAGTATGAGAAACTGGCAAGGAGGAAAAGGATTTTCAATTAGAAGGGTTTTACCAACACTTAATAAAAATAAGAGGAATATCTTGTGTTTTCTAAAAAGGAATGAACATTTATAAAAAGTCACTGTCTATATACTTGGAGAAGTTTCAGGCATGGAATATTATGTCTTTGGGAGGGGGGCTGAGGTTCCTTAGAGGTTCACCTAGGGGCCTGCTCACTTTTCAGCAATCTTTCCAGCCAGAGGACAAAAGGAGTGTGCTTTAGGAAGTAGATCTCAGCCTTCTTAGACAAATGGCAGTCCAGTTTGGTGTCACAGACGCCTTGCAAGTCATGACTGCTAAAGAACCCACACATATGCCCCAGACGTTCTGAAACCTGCCCTTTCTCTCCTTAGCCCCTATAGTACAAATGATTGAGGCTATTTTCAAACTAAGCCTTTCCCTCACTCCCCCTTTTCTTTTTATCCATAAATGAGCCTTTGTGATCTCCCTGAGAAGAAGAGAAGAGAATGATAGAGCATGGTGAAAGTGGAATCAACCAATTCCCAAGTAATTAAAAAGGCCACTCTCCAAACAAGTAAAAAAGAGACATCTCAGAGCAAAATCTCTTCAAAGAGAAATTTCTACAAGTAATGGCTTTTGTGGTATTACAGAGAAAGGGGCTATCCTTAAAAAAAAATCTAAAAGCAATTTGGCAATGATTCTTGGATATGATACTAAAAGCACAAGCAATAAAAGAGAAAACAGATAAACTGCACTTCATCAAAATTTAAAAATTTTTGCAACAAAGGACACTATCAACAGAGTGAAAACACAAACCACAGAATGAGAGAAAATATTTGTAATGCATGATAAAGGATCAATATCAACAATATAAAAAGAACTCCTACAACACAGCAGTAACAAAGTAGACAACTTAATTAAAATATGGGCAAATAACTCGCATAGACATTTTTTAAAAGAAGATATACCAATGGCCAATATGCACATTTAAAAAAGGCCAATATCACCAATCATTACGGAAATGCAAATCAAACCACAATGAGATAACTTCACACTGATTAGGATTGCTATTATCACCCCCTCCGAAAGAGAGAGAGAGAAAGAAAGAAAGAAAGAAAGAAAGAAAGAAAGAAAGAAAGAGAAAGAAAGAAAGGAAGGAAGAAAGAAAGAAAGAGAGAGAAACAAAGACAGTAAGTAAGTGTTGGCAAGGATGTGGAAAAATTGGAACTCTTGTGCATTGCTGATGGAAATGTAAAATGGAGTAGCCACTGTAGAAAAACAGTATGGTGATTCCTCAAAAAACATGGAATTACCATATGTTGCAGCAATTCCCCTTCTGGCTATATATACCCAAAAAAGAATTGAAAGCAAGGAATTGAACAGATATTTGCACACCAATGTTCATAGCAGCACTATTCACAATACTCTAAAGGTCGAAATGACACAAATGTCCATTAATGAATGAATGGATAAACAAAATGTGGTATATACTACAATTGAATATTATTTAGCCTCAAAAAGCAGTGAAACTGGCACATGCTACAACTTGGCTGGCCTTGAGGACATTATTCTAGTAAAATCAGCCAGTTACAAAAGAACAAATACTGTCTGATTCCATTTATATGAAGTATATAGTGTAGTCAAATTCATAAAGATGGAAAGTAGAATGGTGGTTGCCAGGGGCTGGAGTAAGAGGAAAATGGGGAGCTGCTATTTAATGGGTACAGAGTTTCAATTTGAGATCATGAAAAAGTTCTGGAGATGGATGGTGGTGATGGTTTCACAACAGTTTGAATGTACTTAAAATGCCACAGAACCATACATTAAAAAATGCTGAATTGTATGGTATGTGATGTGCATTTTGCCACAATATTTTATAAAGTCTAAAAGCAAGCTAGTATTAAAGCGTAAGTAACAGATGTCTGCTCAAAAGGTGAGAACTCCTTGTTTACTTCTTTTCACTACTCATCTGCATGATGAAGACAGACATTCATGAATTCTTCCATGGATCACAAGGACCGCACATAGACTGGTAATGCAGTTGCTAGGACTTGAAAGTGGAAGGAGGGAAAACATAATAACAACAGTGTGATCCCGTGTCAGCCTGGTCTCTTCACCCCCTTCTCCTTAGGCCAGTGTCCCAGAATTTTACCTCTTGGTTCTGGAGAGCTCTAAAACAGATGGCAATCCCTCCAGAACCCACACACGGAAACCAAAATAGAGCAATTTAACTTTCTCTTTTTTTTTTAATTTTTTTGTATTTTTATTTTTATTTATTTTTATTTTTTTATTATACTTTAAGTTTTAGTGTACATGTGCACAACATGCAGGTTAGTTACATATGTATACATGTGCCATGTTGATGTGCTGCACCCATTAACTCGTCACTTAACATTAGGTATATCTCCTAATGCTATCCCTCCCCGCTCCCCCCACCCCACAACAGGCCCCAGTGTGTGATGTTCCCCTTCCTGTGTCCAAGTGTTCTCATTGTTCAATTCCCACCTATGAGTGAGAACATGCAGTGTTTGGTTTTTTGCCATTGTGACAGTTTACTGAGAATGATGGTTTCCAGCTTCATCCATGTCCCTACAAAGGACATGAACTCATCCTTTTTTTATGGCTGCATAGTATTCCATGGTATATATGTGCCACATTTTCTCAACTTTAAGTATATGGAAACCAAAAGGCTGTCAAGCATTTCAAAGCCACTATGCAATGTCAGAATTCCAGCCCTCGACAATAGCCTGCCTGAATTCAAACTGATTTGCTTGTTGAACTTGGAGTATCTTAGGGATCTGGACCTGTTTGTGTTCCTTATGTTCTCAGAAAAGTTCTAAGGAATTTGAGGTTTTAAAGGAGCTTGTCTTTCTCAATTTCAATTCTTATTTCCCTAATTTGGATTTTCTGGGTCATAACAAAGTCACTTTGATTTTGGGTTTTATTTTTCTCCACTCTCATAATTGCTAACGAAGTTAAGATTATAAAAAACAATGCTTTTTAGGTACAGAATGCAGATCTCAAGCTCTCCTGGCAGGTACTCCCACAGACCAGTTGTTATTTATAATACCTACAGGGAGAAAAGAGCTTAAAAGATCCAGTCACGCTGCACTTTCCAACAAAGCAGGCCACAGCTGTACAACGGACTGTGAACAACTGCTCCATGAGGGGACAGCAAGACTTCTGTTTTCCTACAGGGTCTGCTCAGGTCATCGCATGTGGCATGGATTAGAATCCCGGGGCTCTATTACCCCATGGAGAAGGACCGGTGTTTACACACCACACTCCTGAACCGAAGCTCGGTGCCATCAGGGTGTTTTGGCAAACAGAAAACAAGACTTTACAAAATGTTTTAAAGCCAACAATTTCCTTTTTTTTAATTTGTAAGTTCAAAATAAAAGAAGATAGCAACATTAATTTTTATACATGTTCTCAAAGATCTATCATGGTGGGGTGGAAGAAAATGTCTCCATCATGGATAGAAGAAAATTTGGATTTGGTCTGAAGTTAGTGAAATTTTGAGACTATGCTAAAGTTGTATTTGAAGAGACATGTCAGTAGAGCTCTTTAGGCTATGCCCTCACCATGAGCCAACATAGAGGAAAAGCACCCAGGGAAACAGCTGCCCCACAGATATTAGATATTAGTACTCATCCTCAAAATAAACACTTTCAGTCACACAGTCTTATAACTTCCATTCGGTGTGCAGCTCCGTGGCCAGGCAAAACATCTAGCCCAGGCGAAGCTGGGGCTCTGCCATAGCTTTTGCCAGTGATGAACCCTTGCCCACCCCATTCCCACCACTCAGCTGCACCCCAACAGCCCAGACATGGCTCCAGAGGCTCCCTAGTCAAGTTCACAGGGTTGGGAAGGGCCTTTTTATCTCTTTGTCTTGTGAAGAAAGAAACTGAGGCACAGAAGAGTTTTCTCAGGTGTCTAACATCATATGGTGTGGCAAAGCTACAACTCAAGGCAAGGTCTTTAGGCTCCAGAGCCAGTATTTTTTTGAGTATTCTGGGTTATCTAACAGAACTCTAGGGGAAAAGTGTGCTCCTCTCACTCTGGAAGGATTTCTTTGTTGTTGTTTCATTCAAGGCCATGCCAAAGCAAAACAAAACAAACGTTTTCATGGATTAGTGACATTGGCCTTGAAATCTGCATCACTGTCAATGCTTTTCATTTGCTCCAGGATTAGAAAACATTAAAAAAATGACCTCAAGTTGATGCAATTCTAAAAGCAGGCAGCTAAGCTTGGCTCATGAGTAATGCTGGAATCTCAAACTCAGCTGATTGCACCACCCCCCACAACCCAGCATAAAGTACCTTTAAGATAAGACTTGAACTGAGTCAATGAAGCAAAACCTCCTAAAAGCATGTCTCTCCTTAAGTAGCTCCGCTTCGCCTGGACTTCTTTCCTCTAACCATGGGTTCCCCATTGGGCCTTCAACAAGGAATCTGAGGCCCAGTGCTAACCACCCGCGAGCATCTTCGTTTAGCTGCCAACAATGCTGGGCCACAGTGAATGGATGGGACGGCCACTGCACATGGCTCTTTCTTCTAGAGCACAGCAGTCGGAGCCAAGCTGTGAGGCCCAGTCCCCTCCTCTTTTCTGTAAGTGCACCATGGAAGAAGGGCACAGTGGTTCCCAGCATATGCTAAATGGGTTTTGCTCTACCTGGGGTTTTACTTATGCTGGGTCCAAATCCTAGACACAAATTGGGAAGCTGCCTGTTTTTTTTTTTAAAGAACTATTCCTTAGAACTCAGTGACAAACCTTGCCTGGCTTGCACAGACCTTTCTTCACTCACTAACACTTTGCTCTGAGAATCTGCCTGTCAGGACTTGGTTGCCATCCTTCTCAGCAGTGACATATTTACCATTAAAGGAAACAGAGAGGGCACAGTCAGCCACTAACCCATGAAAACACTGTAGTCTCTCTCACGTACCAGTGAATGAATCCACACGCCACCAGGGCCCTAATTACATGGCCTCATTTTTGTAAATAGCACAACCTGGCCAAGAAATGAAAAATGGTCTTCCAAATTCTCTAGCTAAGCAGAAAACTCCTTAGGTTAAGCTATAAGAAACCCTCCTTGGGTGAAGAGTTAATGTCTCAGTTAACGCCTGCCACACTTGAACTCTAGAAAAAGCCAGAAAGATCAGAGTCCTGTCCTTTAGGGAAAGAGCTACACATAAGCACATGCTCGAACTTCTATAAGCAGATGAAGGTGATCACTTTCTGAAGATATTTGGCTTTCATAGCAATTCAGTATAATTCAATATCTTCAACCAAAGACTATTGTGCAGGGAGGTGACAGCTGGACCTAGATGGTTAGCTTATAGTATATTCATAATCATAAAAAAATCAGATTCTATAGCAGCTGTGGTCTTTAGTGAGGCACTCTAAAGCATCCCCAGTGGCTGCACAAACAAAACTACAAAGCATCATTTACATACTGCCTTGGAAGGAAAGCAAGGGACTTTTTTTTTCCAGCCCTAGCTTGGCAGAGCTCCACATCACAAGCTTTTTTGTTTCTGTTTTTGCTTTGTTTTTTTTTTTTAATGGCGGAAGAAAAGTGCCTTTGCTTCAGGTTGCCCTTCACCAAAATAAAAGTGGACCATCTGGCTTAGCTATAGTGAGGAACTCTCCGCACCTGAATCCTTGGCTGGGTTCAGGCACAGTCATCACTCTTCTGGAAGCAGGATCTCTTCTCTTGGGTGCAAGGAAGCACCTCACATGTCTCCTAGCCCGGGTGCAAGGGAGCACCTCACATGTCTCCTAGCCCAGGTGAAGTGTTTCCTCACTGGCAGGCCTCTGCTGCTCAGCATCCCCTCACACTTTCACCCCCTCAAATCTGGGTGCCTCCTATGAAAACACAGCTATGAGGCCAATTGTTCAATAACTAAAAGTCTGAAGTACAAACTGCCCAGGCTCTTTTCTTACCTCATATTCTCTGACGATGGTTCTCACCAGCTTTTGATCTGTTTCACTGCTCATTAGCACCTCCTCTAGAGGAAAAATGAGTCTTGGGGGAATTGTAACCAACCAATTCTGTAACCTTTTGGCCTCACTAATGTATGGTAGGAGATAAAGTCAACATTATCCATTTAAATGAATATTAGGACTGTGGGTTAGGTTCAGTTTTTCATGTTTTTCTTATGTCACCACAATTCTGAATAATCTTGAAATTAGGTCCACAAATATTCTTGTAATGCTTTGGTCTGCTCAGGCTGTTAACAAAATACCATAGACAGAGTGGCTTAACCAATAGAAATTTATTTCTTATGGTTCTGGAGGCAGGAAGTCCAAGATCAAGGTCCTAGCCAATTTGGTTTCTGGTAAGGGCTCTCTTTCTAGCTTGAAGACAGCCGCCTTCTCACTGTATCATCACATGGCAGAGAGAGAGCACTCGGTCTCTTCCTCGTCTTTTAAGATGACCAACTCTATCAAATTAGGACCTCACCCAACAACTTCATTTCACCTTAATAACCTCCTAAAAGCTCTCTCTCCTCACATAGTCACATTGGAGGTGAGGACTTCAACACATGGATTTAGAGGGTGGGAAAGGACACAATTCAGTCCACAGCTCTATGCTTAACCATTTAGGAGTAGAAAGGAAAATAAAATCAATTCTATCTGCTCAAGGAGCTTACATTCTACAATCAATTTATGGTACAGATTGAAGGGCCCTCAAAGCTTATGCAATCTCTTTCCACAAGCTTCGAGGCATCCTTCTTAATACACTCATAGGAACACACCTCCAGGCCAGTTGCAGTGGCTCACCCCTGTAATTCCAGAACTTTCGGAGGCCGAGGCGGGTGGATCACTTGAGGTCATGAGTTTGAGACCAGCCGGGCCAACGTGGCAAAACCCTGTCTCTACCAAAAAATACAAAAATTAGCAGGGCATGGTGGCAGGCTCCTATAGTCCCAGCTACCTGGGAGGCTGAGGTGAGAGAATCACTTGAACCTAGGAGGCAGAGGTTACAGTGAGCTGAGACCATGCCACTGCACTCCAGCCTGGGCGACAGAGGGAGACTTTGTCTCAAAAAATAATAATAGTGAAGAAAGAAAGAACATACGTCCTGATAGCTGTTCTAGTTGGCTATTTCATCCCAGCTCATGGAAAGGGGCACAGAGGCACAGAGAGCTGAGGAGGCCCATGGCCCTTATGATGCGGTAACACAAAGAAATTAAATTCAAACTCAGGCTTTCTCCAGAGGGAGACTAGATGTGCTGAGGTCTGGTTACCTCTCAGGCTCTCTCAGGCCAGGATGCTTCAAAAGACTTCTTGATTCAGGGTCTAGAAGGAGCATTATCTAGAAGCTTCTGCCCAAACCAAGACCAGAACTGTGGTCTGTTGGAAAGAAGAATTTTACAGCTTGCCTGAATTAGGAAGGCAGAGTTCGTATGCTAATTAATTCAATAAGTTCAATGTCCAAAATCATACGGCATATTAAGGAGAGCTCAGACGTGAGATACAATATGCCAGGATTCTGAAATAGACTCACTCAGTTAAAAACAGAAGTGACCTAGACAAATCCTTGAGTAGAAATTAAAATCTCAGATATGAAAAACAAATTAAAATCTCAGATACGAAAAACAAGAAAGCCCTACTGAGCATTTGCTATATGCCAGGTACTATCCTAAGTCCTTTTCATTTATTTTCTCAATTAAACTTCATAACAGCTCTATTAAAGAGCTACCATAATTATCCCCTCTTAAGTTATAAGGAAACTGAAGCATAGAGTAACTGTTTCATGGACATACATTCAGTTAACAATGGGGCAAGCCAGGATTCAAAGCCAAGAAATCTGATTCTAGGACCCATACCCCACTACATTCTAATACATCCACACCTTAACTTTTCAACTACATTTGTCCACTGGACATAGAAGTCAACGCTTGAAATGTGTACTAGAATGCAACTCCAGTGGGGCAGGAAATGTGTTTAAGCTTAGATATTGCCCTGTCCCTAGCATAGAAGATTGCATGGAGTATAATGAGGGCTCAATCAATATTTACTGAATAAATAATGATGGGTTGTGTTGCAATTAGTGAAATTACTGCAATAGTCTCCTTATTGTCTTCCTCATTTTTAATTCATTTTCTATTTTTATCATCAATGATAAGCCTTTGCTATCTACTGCCTGGTGAATTTAATTTAAGCACTGGCAGCCGGCTTTCCAGGAATTCCCTACTTGGCTCCAACCTACAATTCCAACCTTATTGCTTTTTTTTTGTTTTTTTTGAGATGGAGTCTCACTCTGTTGTCCAGGCTGGAGTGCAGTAGTGCAATCTCGGCTCACTGCAACCTCTGCCTCCTGGGTTCAAGCGATTCTCCTGCCTCAGCCTCCCGAGTAGCTGGGATTATAGGCACACACCACCATGCCCAGCTAATTTTTGAATTTTAGTAGAGACTGGGTTTCACCATGTTGGCCAGGCTGGTCTCAAACTCTTGACCTCAAATGATCTGCCCACCTTGGCCTCCCAAAGTGCTAGGCTTATAGGCATGAGCCACTGCACCGGCCCCAACCTTATCTCTTGATATTCCATTATACAAATCCTTTAGTCTGGCCATCCCTGCTTGTCCTTGTCCATACTCCTCTCCCTCCCCAGGGCTGTACATTTCTGCCATTGGGGCACTCTCTCCTCTTCTGTGATTACACAAAGCTCACAAATCTTTCAATGTCCCATCTCTTCCAAGAAGCCTTCTCTGGTCACCAAATCCGGTGATCTCTCCTTCTGAGACGGATTCACTTGGAACAGATTACCTGCTTCCTCCTCCTTTCCTTTCCTCATAAACAGACTGGCAAGGCGCTGAAGGCTGCATCTTGCCATTTTTGGTATTCTCCTCAGCATGCAACAAAGGCTTGCCTCATAGCACACATGTGACCAGGGGTCAACTGATCTATGCAGCCACATCTCACCTAAATGCAAACATCTGCTGATTTTTTTGAAATAATTTTTTTGACCTTTAAAAAATTTGCATAACCAAACATTCATCATTTTAACCCTGTTGTGCAACCATCATCACTATCTAGTTCTGGAATATTTCCATTGTCCTAAAAGAAAAAGCCATGCCCATCAGTCACTCCTCATTTTTCCCTTCCCCCAGACCGTGGAAACCACTAACCTACTTTCTGTCTCTGTTGAGTTGCCTCTTCTAGATATTTTATGTAAATAAAACCGCACAATATGTGGTCTTTTGTGTCTAGCTTTTTTTCACTTAGCATAATGTTGCTAAGGTTCATCCATGTTGTAGCATGTATCATACGTACTTCATTTCTTTCCATGACTAAATAATATTCCATTCTGTAAATATATCACATTTTGTTTATCCATTTATCAGTTGATGGACATTTGGGTTGTTTCCACCAAAAATAATAGTTTTGGCTCTTGTGAATAATGCTGCTAGGAGCATTTGTACGCAAGACATTGTTTGAACACCTGTTTTCAATTCTGCTGACATCTTACCAAGGAAGAACAAATTCATTCACTAGCAGCCTCATCCTAATTCTATAGTTAAGATAAATAACTTTTTGTTTAGTAACATACTATCTTAAAAGACATTTATGCTTATAAGTAAATTTAACTGTTTTGTATTCCAAAATATTGTAAATTCCTTATAGTTTATGCCTTCTATCAGAAACTACATTTTCTAACATCTGAATTTAATTAATAGAATCTTATTTAAGCATTTGAATGATTCTTTCATGAGAAACAGACCTGATTCCTAGATGTGTTAATTATTCTTCCCTATTTTAACATTACTTGGTGTTAAATAATAATAACTAATATATATTGAGCATTTACTATGTGCCTACCACTATGCTAAATGCAACAATCTTTGAAGTATATGCTATTATCTTTTCACATTTGATGAAAAGAGGCTTTAGAGAGCTTGAGTAGCCTGCCCGAAGTCACCAAGATGTCAGTGGTAGAGAAGGGATCCCAGCCCAGGTTGTCATACCTAATACAGTAAATGACAAAGTCAGCAATAGACCCAGAACATCAGAATCTTGTCTGTTAACACACAACTTTAATCACATGTATTTGTGTAAATCAACATCCAACCTGTAAGTCCAACAGCCAAAATGAAGGGTACACATTTAGTACTCAGACCTCTCATAGATGTGCTGCACCCATTTCAAAGCGAAGGGCCCCAAACTCTCTTTTGGAGAAAAAAAATGCTCCTATTTTCTCCATTTCAGTCTATCAACTCCATATTATAAAAGCAAGCTGGAATGTTCTATCGGTACAATGACTCATGGCTCACTTTAGTATAATATATGCAGTGCCACGCTGATGGATGACAAGGGTCTTCTCAAGAGAAAAAGGACGACAGGTTGTTCTGGGACTGAAAGCATGGGTTTGCAGGTATTGCTCCTGTGGCTCACTGAGGAGCCAAGGAAGTGTCAGTGGAAATGAGTGACAGAGATAAGCCAAAGACTTCACCCCTCATATCAGCTCATTCCAGTTACAGAAATCAGAGGGAAACAGAGCATCCCACTATTAGACCATAAGAGAGATGTCATCCAAAGATTCAGGAAAACATCCATAATCCATAGAGTCTTCTTCTGATTTCTCCTGACAGATTAAAATGAATGGGAGGAGGGTGGAAAGTGGGAATGAAAAGATTTGCTGCTTGGCCAGCTTAGAGAGGTGCATTTGTTTTAGATTCTAAAGAGTGGGGCTCTGCTAACACTATTGATCTCTTAGGCACTAGAGTTGCTGCCTAGAGAAGTAAAGCAATCACCTATGATGGTGCTAATGCATTGCATTCTGACACACAGCTCTCTGACTATAGAAGTAAGGGTGAATTGATGGGTATTTAAAGCTCTAGGCCCTCCCAGCTGCACCAGGATTCAAATTATGTGAGAGTTTCCAGTTTCCCATCATGATAGATTCTTAATTCTACATTAAACATGGGGCTTTAATTTTTGAATTTTTTATTGAAGTGTAAAATTCAGACAGAAAAAAAGCCATAAATCAAAATTGAACAGGTCAATAAGTTTCCACAAACTGAACATACCCATAACAACCAGTGCTCAGATTAAACATAATGTCAGCATCCCAGAAGCCCTCGTTGGGCACGGCCCTTATTCTGACACAAAACTAAGTCCCATTAAGCATCCTATGCCTACAAAAGCATTTAGTATTATATATACTACTTGGGACACAAACAACAACAATAAAAGGGACCATTTAACTTTCCTATTTTTTTCTTTTTTTTTTTTTATTATACTTTAGGGTTTTAGGGTACATGTGCACAATGTGCAGGTTTGTTACATATGTATCCATGTGCCATGTTGATTTCCGCCTATTTTTTTAAAAAGTGCTGCACCTACACGGAACTTCAAGGATAGCACAGTATTCGGGCCTCGAAGCACTGAGGGCAAGCCTCTCTATATCACACAAATGGGGAGCCAAATGAACAGACCTAATGGCAACAAATTGAAAATTAATGAACTAATCAGGAGAGTGTTTAGCACAATCCTTTTGCCACCCACGAAGTCTCCTCTTCCCATTCTCCACTTCAAAGTCATCTATATCATTGGTAAAACCATTTAGTAAAGAAGAAACAAACTGTAATGGGGCGGGGAGGAATGAAAACATAATGAACAAAATAAAGCCACTTGCCTCTCTGAAATCCGCTTGCTTCTCCTTCTTTAATGGATTTGCAATGATAATCTATAATCAAGGTACAATGACAGACATAATTACTAGGAGCTCTAAGTGACCTCAAGCAAATCACATATTGCCCTCTCCTGGACACAAACCTCTTATCTCAGAGACAAAAGGATTCCTACTGGCCAGTGAACACCAGCTGCCTAACACTTGGTGTAAATGGGCTCTCCAGAACCCATCACGTCCAGAAAAAGCTTTCCCTGTTCTGCCTTGTTCAAGTCTGTATTCTGTGCCTAACTTGAAAAAAAAAAAAAAAGGAAAGAAAAGAAAAGAAAAGAAAAGCCACCTACAAGTATCCACAGGAACTAGAAACTAAGTCTCCCTTTGAAAGAAACCCAGAGGCAAAGGCTGAATGAATGACATACTTTTTCATAAAGGGAGTAATCAGGCTAAAAGAACAATCCTGTGGAAAAAGTCTGCGACCTTTGCAAAGGCTGTGACCTTGAATTTGAATCTTCTTCTGACACAAAGAATGTAAGCAATTGTTGGGCTCAGGATTAGATCTTTACAGGAAGTTTGCAACCCTTTCCCTCCAGGGCTAGAATCCAGTTTGAAAGTTAGGGGTGAGGGAGGGTATCTAGATGGCATCTGGAGAGTCCCCCAGCCTCATAACGGTCCAAACTTATCAATAACTTTCTAATGGCGCTTATTGTATTTCAGACTCAAAAAATTCTTAGCTTCAAAACAGCTATCTAGATCTGGAAGGGAATTATTAATATATACACAGTGACCATTCCCAGGAACACAGAATTGTTCTCTGAAGTCATAGGCCTTGATTTAGGCAGGCTTTCAGATCAGATACCTTTGATGAGCCTGGGGACACAGGGAGCCTTTTTTATTTTTAAAATCAGTAATAAAATCCTGCAATCAGATAAGTCCTGCAATCAGTGTGACGCAGTAGAAAATAATTCTTCCTTGGCCAAAGATCCACTGGCTTTTTGACAGACTTGTGTTCCCCCAACGCCATGTCTGCAGCTCCAGAACCAGAGGATTAATGATACTTCCTTGGAATTACTTTTTTCTTTCCCAGATCCTACCTCTGACACATTGCTGCAAGTAGTTTAACTGTGGAAGGCCTTGACCTCCTTTCTTTGTCTCTCTGATTTAAGTGTGTCTGTTTCCTTGGGGCTACCAAGCTCAGTTGGATGGCTGGCCGCAGCGGAATGGCACATCAGCCAACCCCTGAACAATGGGTCCTTTTCTCCGGCTGTCACATGAACAGCGTTGTGTTACAGCCATTGTCCCTTCAAGTAGAGAGGAGAGGCACGGGTTCTCACAGACCAGCTATTCTCTGTGATCCCCTCTGGCCAAGTCACTAAAATTTAAAAACACACAAAAAAGGCTTGCCTTTTGAATGGGGCACTATAAGTCTAACAAGGATTGTCATGCATATATGGGCCACCTGCATCAGCACACCTTGTTAAAAATACACATCCTGGGACCCCACTACGCACCTACTGAATCAAAATCTAGAGAGGAGCCAGTATCTGCAGGTGATTCTCGTGCCTCTAAAGTCAGAGCACAGGGTAAACATGCCTCAAGCATTTCTAACCTCACTCATGGTCCGATTTTGCACATGTGTTTAAGGAACCAACTGAAAGCAGGGAGGATACTGGGAGGACAAATACTTTATACTGTGGTTATCAAATATTAGTGTTGGGGGAAAAACACCTGAGACGAAGACAGGTGAGAATGACGAGGGCTTCAGACGATAATAGGAATGCGGGGGTGGGTCATCAATGAGCAAGACAGCAGGAGTGCAGGGACAGCAGGACAGCGCTGAAGCCACCTGGTGGAGGTGGTAGCCTTCAGAAAAGGACGCGTGGTGAGAACGTGGCAATGGTAGGATGAACTGTTAGAAAGCAAGGATGTTTAATATTTAGTTTTAAGTATTAAGATATGAACTCTTTCCATAGTCCCAAACCTTAAAATTCTAAACACTCAAGCCACACATTTGGTGGCATTTTATGAAGTGAAGGTTATTCGTGGTTGGGTGGGTGGCTTCGGATCATCTTTAAACTTCTTAAGGGAAAATATGAATTCAGATCTAGGTGACACTAGAAGAAACATGAGCCCTGTCTCCGTCTCTAGCCCCAAGAATTCCATAGTGGTTGAAAGGAAGAACAGTTTTCTCATTTTACATCTTCTCGTGGAATAGGGAGGAAGATTTCTAGCCAATTTTTACTTGAATCTCGATAGGTCCCCCTAATCTCATCTAGTTTCTACAAAATAACTGCAGTGTAATGTGAAGGGTTCCTTTAATGCAGATAGTACTACGGGGATGGGCAGGTCCTGTAAGTGCCTATTATAAAATTATTCTCAAATTTAAATTCACCACTACTGAGGAATGGTTTAATCAGTATTGCTTGAAGATGCCTTGTAAATTCCTGCCACTACATGTTTGCTGAGCCCATTCCCCCGCCTAAGATGCCCCATCCATTCAAATCTCTCCTTCAAGGTTCCACACTGCCAGGAAGCCTCCAGTGAGCTCTTGTGGCAGCTCTCAAAACTGCCACTTGGCTCTTACTATACCCAGGCTTACCTGTTCAGTTGTATTTTTTTTTAATTGTTGAGAGTACATAGTAGATGTATATATTTATGGGTTACATGCGATATTTTATATAGACATACAATGTGTACTTTTTTAATCTGTTTTTCCCTCGAAGGCAAGAGCTTCTTGGTAATTACACATGGTATTTATCACTATGCCCTACGCAGCTAATAAATATCTGATAAACGGCCAGGCGCGGTGGCTCATGCCTGTAATTCCAGTACTTTAAGAGGTTGAGGCAGGCGGATCAATTGAGGTCAGGAGTTCGAGACCAGCCTGGCCAATATGGCAAAACCTCGTCCCTATTAAAAATACAAAAATTAGTCAGGTATGTTGGCACGTGCCTGTAATCCCAGCTACTCGGGATGCTGAGGCAGGAGGATCGCTTGAACCCCAGAGGCGGAGGTTGCGGTGAGCTGAGATTGCACCATTGCACTCCAGCCTGGGCAACAAGAATGAAACTCCATTTCAAAAAAAAAACCGGTGGAACAAAAAGTAAATCTTCAACGTATTACTTTTTTAAAGAACCAAGTCACATCTTTTTATCAATTCTTCATCCAAACTCAAGTACTTTTCTCAAAATGTCAATAGGGGTGGATCTTTAAATGTTTTTGTTTTGATTGTAGGATTAGTCTTCTGTGCCACCAAGCAAAAATTTCATAGTTCTATTTCACTCTGTGAGGAACAAGTTAAATTTGTGTGTTTTAGTTTTCAATTTGCCATCAAAAATTATTTTTTAAAAAAGACAAAATTCTTCAGCAGAAGGTATTCAAAAGATCCATCTTGGGAACCACCACCTGTGGCTATGTTGAGAACCAGCCAAATCTGTACAGCTCATCTGGGTCAGACGAGACGTTAATGACAAGGCTCTTAGTCATCCTCTAGGATGTTCCCAAAGATAAGATGTTTTTAACAGATGCTAATACCCTGCACATGGACCTATCAAGATGAGGTTTTCCATACTGAAATACTGTTTTCTTTGTCTTAGAAGTGGGAAGAGGTACAATTTATTGCCCTCTAAGTAGGAAATTGAGGTGGTTAAATGCTTTACATAGTTTCTTTTTCTAGGAGTATAAATCACTAGAAATGAAATAAGAGAGGAAATCAATAGAAATGAACAACCATAATAACAGGATGTATTATCACCACATTCACACTTTCCAGATTGGCTAATGCCACAGAGTTTGCATTATCAAATAACATCCACACAGTGACTTGCCATTCCACAAATAAAGTTCTATGAAGTAAAATAACATTGGTTTGTACCTTCTTTTTCCCTCATAGTATGACAAATCCTTTTATTAAATGCTCTAAATTAGTCCTCTGCAATAACTATATTTAAAAAGAGTTAGAATGATCATGGTGAGCAATAATCCAAAATGGTAAAGAGAGACAAAAGATAAATTGAAAATTTTAGGACATTCAGATATGAAGAATGAATGAATGACTGAATAAAGAGATTAGGAGACCGGTTAAAAGACTTCCAAAGGTTGGCAGAAAATGATACAGGCTTATGCTAAGCTAGAAAAAGTTCATTTCAGAAACATAATTTTAAAAGAAGATAAATCAACACAATCCAGTGAATCTTACATTAATTCTTAAAACTAAACTAATTATTAAAACCAGATACTGGGTACACACCCTTGAGAAATTGAGAGTATAGGCAGTCCTCAATACTGCTTCATTTGAAGTCCATCAATGTGGATATTTGTACTACATCTATTGATGCTACTACCTCCCTGCCCTGTGTCATGACGACACTCAGATGCCAGCTAATGAATGAACTTTTTATGTTGTTTATTTTACGGTGCAGCTGCCCATAAGCCAATAGTTCAATTTTTGCAGAATCACCATCCTTGTCATTACCCAGAGAATTATTCATTCACTTATTCAAATGTTACTGCATATTTTCATTATTACAAAAAAGTGAATGGGAAATGGGAAAATTAAAAGCCTAATAGTAATTATGAGAAGTGTTTGTCTCATAAACTAAGTAAGACAAATGCAGAAGTTATTAGACATGCCAAAAATGGCAAATCTTTTCGTCTGAATCAGACATTTATTGAACTTGGGCTGGTCAACTGTTGTTGAAATGAGGAGAAAATAACCAAAATTGGGTAAAGTTTAAAGAAAGAAAAATTAGAAAAAGGAGTATACACCGAACGCTGTGTCTAAATAGCAAGATATAATTAGAGATTTCATAATATATTTGGCTTTCTAGGGCCAGAATCCCTTATAATATGTAGGCTTTTATACAATCTTCAGACCTAATTTCAGGAATGTGTCCTTTCAGGAAAGAAGGAAAGACAGTATTGAAGCAGTCACCATGTTTCTGATCAAATACAAAAACAGAGGCAGAAGTGTTTTATAAATGGAAAAGCATAGAGCAAAGCTGGTTATTTTTATTGGCATTGGCACTTCCTTTCCAGTGCTCTGACACTGTCATTCCAAAAACCAAACCAAAACCATCCTAAAGGATAAGCTCATCTCTTCATTATACTGCCTGCAATAATGTTCAACATGTAACATTAATGCAGTGGCATTTGGTGTTTCATAAGTCCTCTTAGGATATTCTGCCTTGTCCTTTTTCTACTCCAAGTTAATTATTATTATTATTACTATTATTATTATTATTTGAGACAGAGTCTCACTCTGTCACCCAGGCTGGAGTGCAGTGTCGTGATCTCAGCTCACTGCAACCTCTGCCTCCCAAGTTCAAGTGATTCTTGTGCCTCAGCCTCCCAAGTAGTTGGGATTACAAGTGTGTGCTACCACTCCCAGCTAATTCTGGTATTTTTAGTAGAGACAGGGTTTCACCATGTTGGCCAGGCTGGTCTAGGATCCCTGGCCTCAAGTGATCTTCCCACCTCAGTCTAACAAAGCGCTGGGATTACAGGTGTGAGCCACCATGCCCAGCCCCACTTCAAGTTATTAACTTCCTAGGCTATGTCTAGCCAAACTGGAAATTCCCAACTGGCTTTTCCACACTCCCCATATGTATACAACACTGTACCAACCACTTTGTGTGCTAAGAAAATATTGACTATCATTCATTCATTTACTTTTCTCCAACATTCTTTAGGCATTTATTCCATAACTACTAGGGGCCAGCCACTTGTATAACAGCTTACAATAAGGAAAGATGAACTCATCAATCTATTAGGGATAAACATTCAGATAATAAATATGGCTGATATAATGTGATATATGTTATATTAAAGCCATCCACAAGAAGGGGAACTCGCATGAGATATCGCTAAGTTTATGAGAGAATTGGGAAAATAAACTTCAGAGGGAAAGTCTTCAAAGGGATTTGAATAGTGTCTTAAAAGATGAATGGGTGGTAAGTGGTTGGTTAGTCAGGAAAGAGGGTCAAAGACATTTTCAGCGGAAGGAACAGCATACACAGCTGGGTCATGGAAGAGTGAGAGTGCACAACGTATTCTTGAGATAGTAACAAGATCAAGATCAGTGGGGGCTGGAGAGCTGGGGACCAGAGAAGCAGAAAATAACCCTGAGAAGTGCTGCAAGTGTGGTCTTGTGTATAGTGGGAAAGAGGTGAGACTTTATGCTGTAAGCCAGTGTTTCTCCAAATGTGATCTGAGGTCACCTTTACCAGGTTCACTTGGAGATCTCAAAATGCAGATTACTGGCCCTTACATCTGGGGTGAAGCCCTGGAATCTGTATTTTCAACATGCACCCAGGTAACACTGACATTGACCATCCAGAGAGCTGCCAAAGATTTTTAAGCAAGGGAATAACACGATCAGATTTGCATTTTAGAAACACGCTATTAAACCAAGCAGACAATCACAAAGAAGGTAAATTCACTGCTGCTAAAGGAGCGTGTGACTTGAGTTTTGCATTAGAATCACCTGGGGAACTTGTAAAAATGCAGCCTTCTCACAACTCACAGACTTACTACATCTAAATCAAGGCAGAAGGGGTTACGGTTTATATAGTTTGAACCATAGGAAATTGCCATTTATTTAGGTCAAAAATGGTCAAATATCAACAATTTCTCATAGTTCACTCTAATATTTTAACAAGTCTCCCCATTTCATGCTTCTGGTATAAACCAAAGTCTGAGAATAGTGAAATACAGACAGAGATAAACGCTTTTCCCTTTTCATTAATTATCGTGGTTGTTACTCACTTTGATTAATATGCAAAGATGGAAGTAACGTAATTTATGTACCTAAAACAAATGTTAAAAGAGAAAAGGGGGGGTTCAAAAACAGCCACCAATGAAGTAAGGCAGCTAATTTAAGGATTTTGGAGCCAGAAGGAACACTGGAGATTATTCTACTCTTTCCCCATCTCTCGACGCAAGTTTATACATAATAAAACTGAAGCCTAAATGGAGAAAAGCAATCTGCTTGGGGTCTTACGGAATATTTTGTTCAATGATACGTGCTTTTTATGTGCTCTTATGTGCATTTTAACGGGTATGGAAATTGTGTAGCTAAAAATACTTGGGATTTAATTTATAGAGTGCTAGGTCACACACTTGAAATGGGAGGAGGCACATAAAGCCAATACTCATGCATAGCCATTTTTAAAATACAAAACCTAAAACAGTGCTTGACATGTAATAGATGTTTAATAAATACTTACTGAACAAATGAGTGACCTCTAAAAAACAGGTTAAAGTATATTAATGCAAAGGATTTCCAAGGAGGTATACAGGCAGTGAACTGAGTGTAGATTTCCCACCTCCTCACCTGTTCCAAGTAGTCTTTGGTGCCCATCCATGACCCACCACCCTATAAATTCCAGCTCTGCCACATACACCTTTATTTTTCCTACTAAAAGCGCCACAACAAAAAAGCAATACGAAGATCATGTTTGAGCTAAGTTTGACAATAGGTGGTAGTGAAGCTTACACATGAGCACAGCCTTCAAAGTCCATCCAAATAGGAATAATAGCTAACACTTACTGACAGCTAATAGAAGCTATACTAGTGGGATACACAATAGTTAATGCTAGCTGTACAATAATAATAAAGCTAATTCGGGTCTCCTATGTGTCAGGCTTGTTAGTCCTTCACATGCATTAACTTATTTAATCCCTTTAACAATCATCTGATGTAAGTGCTATTATTGTCATTTTGATTTTACATATGTGGATAAACAGGTTAAGTAACTTACCCCAAAATTACAGAACTGGAAAGTGGCAGAGTTGTGAGCTGAACCCAGGCTGGCAGGTGCCCAGACTTTACCAACTGAACTCTTTGACCTCTCAGTGGTAAAATTAAAAGTTCCCTGCAAGCTGACCTCTTGGAGCACTCTTGTCAGGAAGATGACGTTTCTGGATAATATAAGTTGGCCCCAGTCTTTCTGTCCATAAGGAATGAAGCATTTTTATTTGGGAAGCCTATACACAAAGTGAGACCCAGGATATAAAGGAGTAAGGCAAGAAGAACCAAGAAGAAATGTCATTCTCTTCTGCCTTGGCACAGCATGGTTATCGCTGCCTAAGAACAATAATAATGGCAAATTTTGGCTAATAAAATCTCCAACTTTGACTTTCCCCTGAAGAATGTGGGTCCTTGCATGAGGATATTTTATAAAGAAGCAGCAAAGATATTGCCATCATTCATTTACTCAGTGGTGTCACTAAGAAAAATACTTCCAGAAAGAAAATTAAGGCCAAAACACTTCCCTAAACCAGGCGTAAAAGTCCTCTAACAAGGAATTTAAAAGAAAAAGATCAACACCGGATTTATCTTTCTTAAGTAACTATCACTTGAAAAACCGTCCCTCCCAGCACTCCTTAAGGAGCCACGCATACTGACAAGGCCCCTTTGGTCTAAGACTGCGACCTCACACCCCTACTGATCGCTGAGAACTCAGGAAGGGGGAGCATCCCGCCAGCCTAGAGCGTTATCTGCACAATCTGAATACCAAGGACCGGAGAAAGAGAAGTTTAGAAAACAGTGAAGATCCCAGAAAGGAAGTTCAACTGACCTAGAAGAAAGGGCCCAGCTGAAACTGCCTTTCAAGCAAATCTCCCTACATCCAGCTATATAGCCCGGTAAAATGAAACAAACACAAGGCAAGGCAATACAAGGGCAGGAATTATGCAAAATAAAATGCGTAATGACGGTGTCTCTCCATCAAAAATACTCAAAGATTTTCCTACACAATCCCATGTAACAAAACGAAATGCAAACAGCAATAAACCCTTGAGAAGCCCATGAACAACGCAGACTGAGCCCATCTCGCCCCACCTCACGCCGCACCCCGGTACTCTGGCTAAGGAAAATGTGCCCCCCGCCCATGAAAAGCCTTCCGGCGTCCGGTCAAGGTCCAGCAGCCGCGGGAGTTGAGTTTGCCCAACTCTTACCCAGGTCCAGAGATCTTGAGAATCGCAGCGCAACCTTTTCTCCCTGGTCTTCACCCAAAGCCAGCCAAGACACAAAATCTGTTCCAATGAACGCGGTTAGCGTCCAAGCAGCGTCCCAGAAGAAAGCGATCTTTGGGAGTCTTGTTTCAGGCGTAAAGGAGCAGACGCGGGAAACAGGAACGTCTCAATGCGTTCCCAGTCCGCCAGTTTTGCGCACCGGGAAAGTACTTGCTGCAAACTTGAACAAGGTTTTCTCTGTCTGGCCCGAGATGCTGGAGGGGGGGCGGGGTGGGTAACCCGAGCCGGAGCCGGGATTCGAGCAGTTGCCGCTGCTGCAGCTGCTGCTGCCGGGGCAGTGGCCGCTGGGGTGTTGTCGCTTGGCGCCGCGCGCAGTCCCTAGCGCAACACGCAGGATCTTCCCGGCCTGACCGCTGCACCTCGATAGTGAGTCGCCCCTGCCTGAGCGGCTTCCTCCGCCTGGTGGGTGACCCCGCCAAAGGCCTGGTCGCGAAGTTAGCAAATGTTGGGGTCACCGCAGGGGGTGACCAAATGGGTGTCAGAGTGGGTGCCCGCCTGATTCCCAACGCACGTTGGGTGCGAGTCCCTCGTCAGAGTCCCTGGGAGGTGTTCTAGACCCTCTGTAAGGATTTGTGGGACGGTGGCCGGCGCCCGAGCAGCCAACTGGAGTGGACGGCGGGTCCTCAGTGGTGTCAGGGGAGAAGGTGCAAAGGTGGGACCCAGAAAGGATGGTGATTAAGCCGTGCCAGAGAATGTGATGTGGCAGCAAAGTACGTGGAAAGGTGGGGCGGGGAGGTGAAGGCAGAGGGTGGAGGGTGGGATAGTCTGCTTTAACAAGGCGGGGCGGAGAGAGAACTCCTGGGACGAGCAGGAAAATCCCCCCAGGTCCTCGGAGGCCTCGCGCCGCAATTTACTGGGGAATGGCTCCCTCTGCCGACTCGCCGAGGAGGCCCCGGGAGGCCCAGTGATGGAATGTTAAAACCATGAACGGGCTCTTCCATTTGTGGGTTAGACAGGACGTGAATTCTGGAATCTGCTTCTCTGACTGTCCATCTTCCTCTTCCAGACTAAAGAGTTTTCCAGCTTTTACAGGACCCCAAAAGATACAAATTTGATTGCTGCAAAGTTCTTTCTTGTGTCGTTGAATTCTATCCCTCTGTCCCCACAAAAAACAAAAACAGGCTTAAGCCCCATAACCACTCCAGATAACCGTCTCCTACCAGGCTTCTCTTCCTCCCGTTAATAAGAACTCCTTTTTAGAGAGACTTCAAGAGCATTCGCGTGCCTACTCAATAACCCTCCTGGAAAACAGTACAGACTCCATATTATGTTTGAGTGAATAAATGAATGGAATGAATGAACATAGATAAATTTGAAGCCCCTCACCATCCTCTTTACTCTCCCTGGAAATACACAGGGGAAGACTGTTTTGGTGTTTGTTTGTTCGTTTGTTTAGCAGTCATCATTGCCCCTTCTCTGGTAACAGTACCTACATTTTTCTTTGAGATACCATCCCTGCCACAAGGACAGCAGTCTGGGCGGGAAGGTCAGTCAGGATGGTCCAGCTTTTCCCTGTCCAGAACAGAGCAACTGACCTCAGCTAAGCCCCTCAGGCCCTCTCTGCCAGGAATTGGCACTTTGATCTGGGCAGCACAGGCACAAATAATTCTAGAGGTGATTAATGCGTATGGCTGTTTTCTAAGGAAATTGGCCGTTAGTTGATGCCACTTATTACCCAAAGATATTTTGCTTTATGAAACTTGGTTGCCCCACTTTCCTTTTAATTTTTTAATCAACTTTATTGGGGCATAAGTTACATTCAATATATTACACTCATATTAATTGTACAGTTTCATGAGTTTTGAATAATGTACACACCCATGTAACCACTGCTTCAATCAAGATAATGAACAATTCCATCACCTCAGAGGATTGTCTTGCACCCCTTTAAAGTCAACCTCTATCCCACCCCATATTTGACCCACTTAGCTGTTTTCTGTAACTACAGATTAGATTTGTCTTTTCTAACATTTCATATGAATGGAATCACTTACATAGTCCTTTGTGTCTGACTTCCTTCACACCACACAATGTTTTTGGAACTCATTAATGTTGTGCCTGTATCTGAAGTTTGTTCCTTTTTATTGCTGAGTAATATTCCATTGTATAGACATACCACAATTTGTTTACCAGTTTACCAAATGATGGACATTGGCGATGTTTTCAATATGGGGTTATTATGAATAAAGCTGCTAGGAACAATCTTGAACAAGTCCTTTTGTGGACATACATTATTATTTTTCTTATCTTACATCAGTAAAATTATTAATACACTAACTGTGTGTTTAACTATATATAAAGATGAACTGCTTTCCAAAGTGGAAAACATTTTACATTCTTACCAGCAAGATATGATAATTGCTTCACATCCTCATCAACACTGGGTAGTTTCTGTCTTATTTTTGCCATTCTAGTGAGTACACAGTGGTATCACATCGTGGTTTTAATTTGCATTTCCCTACTGAGTAATGATGGTGACCATAAAAGATGTTTACCAGCTTTTCACGTGCTCTCATGCCAGCTGTTCTTTGATAAAGTGTCTGAATTTATTGCTCAATTTTTAATCAAGTCTTTGGATTCTTATTATTGAGTTGTAGGAGTTCTTTATATACCAGGCATTTGTCAGATATATATATAACAAATATACACTCCCAGTCTGTTTCTTGTCTTTCAATTTCTTAATGGTGTCTTTCAAACAGCAGTTTTTAATTTTGATGAAGTCCAATTTATCAAGTGTGGTTTTTTTTTTGTGGTTGTACTTGTTAGGTTTTACATAAGTAATATTTGCGTACCCCAAGGTCATGAAGATTTTCTATGGCTACTTATAGAAGCTTATAGTTTTAGCTGTTATATTTAGGTCTACGGTCTATCTGATGTTAACTTTTGTGTATGGTATGAAGTAAGGGCTGAGGTTCATTATTGTCCACATGGATATCCAGTTGTTTTGGCATGATTTGTTGAGAAGATTATCTTTTTTCCCATTAAGTGGATACCTTTATTGAAAATCAATTGGCCATAGATGAGTGAGTTTATTTCAGGATTCACTCATTATTCCTTTCATTTGATCTATATTTCTATTCCTATGCCAAAACCATACTGTTCCGATTGCTATAACTTTATAATAGGACTCCAACTTAGATGTAATAAGTCTTCCAATTGTGCTCCTTTTATTTTTTTTCAAAATTTGTTCAACTCTTCTGCTTTTGTTTTTGTGTTTCTTTGGTTTTCATCTTCCATGTAAATTTCAGAATTCGCTTGTCAATGTTTTAAAAATTCACTTTTCTAATTGAGAGTGCCTTGAATCCATTGATCAATTTAAGGAGAACGGACATAACAATATCAATTCCTCTAACCTATGAATATGTTATATCTCTCCATTAATTTAGTTATTCTTTAATTTTTTTCAGCAATATTTTGTAGCTTTGAACATAGCAGTATTACACACCATTTTAAAAATGAATCCCTAAGTATTTTATTTTTGATATTTCATAAATGGAATTATTTTTGAGTTCTTGTTTCCAATTATTCATTGCTAGTATGGAGAAATACAGTGGAATTTTGTGCAGTACCCTCACATTTTGCAACATGGCTAAATTTACTTATTCTTTCTGGTAGTTTTTCTTTTTCAGTTTCCTTAGGATTTTCTACATGCTCTGCTTCTTTTATTTATTTGTCTTGCCTTATTTCACTGGATACGATGCCCAGTACAACATTGAATACGAATGCTAAAATTTAGTATCCCATCCTTGTTGCTCATCATAAACCAAAGCAATCTGTCTTGTACCATTAAGTAGGATGTTAGTTTTAAGTTTCATTAAACTCCCTTTATTAATTGAGAAATTCCTTCTATTTATAGTTCATTAGAAATTGTTTATTTTACCATGAGTGACTACTGAATTTTGTCAAATGTTTTTCCGTGTCAGTTGAAATTATTATATGGTTTTTCTCCTTTTTTCTGTTCGTTAATTGAACTACTTATTAAACTTGCCTTGCATTCTTGGGTTAAAGCTTACTTGGTCCATGTAATGTATTACAGATTTGATATACTGTTGGATTTGATTTGTTAAAATTTGTTCAGGATATTTGTGTCTATACTCATTAAAATTATTGGTCTGCATTTTTATTTTCTTGTTATTTCTTTGTCTGGTTAGAGGTTCATCAATTTTTAAAAATCAATTCAAAGGATCAGGCTTTAGTTTCATTGATTTTTTTCTATTACTTACACATTTTCTACTTTGTTGATTTTAGCTCTTACCTTTACTATTTCCTTCCTTCTATATACATTAATTTTTCTCTTCTTTTTTCTTTAATTTCTTAAAGTCAAATTTTTGCTCATTGATTTTTAGATTTCTTTTTTCTTATATAAGCATTTAAAATTATAAACTCCTCTCTAATAACTACTGTAACCATGTTCCACAAATTTTGATAACCTGTTTATATAGTTCAAAATATTTTTTCCTTAACCGATAGGTTATACAGAACACTGTAATTTAATTTCCAAATTTCAGTGAATTTTTTAGATATTTGTTTTATTGATACATAATGTTTTACATATTTGCAGAATACATGTGAAAATTTGTTACATGCATAGAGTATGTTACGAGGGGAGCATCTCGGGTATTCATCACCTTGAGCATTTATTATTATTATGTGTTAGGAACATTTCTAGTCCTCTCTTCTAGCTACTTTGAAATGTACAACACATGGCTGCTAACAATAGTCACCGTTCTCTGCTATTGAACATTAGAACCTATAACTTCTATCTAACTGAATATTTATACTTATTTATTTATTTTTTTTTTTTTTGAGACGGAGTCTCGCTCTGCCGCCCAGGCTGGAGTGCAGTGGCGCGATCTCGGCTCACTGCAAGCTCCGCCTCCCAGGTTCGCGCCATTCTCCTGCCTCAGCCTCTCCGAGTAGCTGGGACTACAGGCGCCCGCCACCACGCCCGGCTAGTTTTTTATATTGTTAGTAGAGACGGGGTTTCACCGTGGTCTCGATCTCCTGACCTCGTGATCCGCCCGCCTCGGCCTCCCAAAGTGCTGGGATTACAAGCGTGAGCCACCGCGCCCGGCCATATTTATACTTATTAACCAACCTCTCTTCATGTCTCCCTCTCACTCACACACTCCTCCCAACATTTGGTATCCATTATTTCACTTTCTACCTTCAAAAGATCAACTTTCTTAGCTCCCACATATGAGTGAAAACACATGATATTCCTCTTTCTGTACTTGGCTTATTTCACGTAATGTCCTCCAGTTCCATCCATGTTGCTGCAAATAACAAGATTCCAATTTTTTATGGCCGAATAGTATTCCACTTTGTGTATATACCACATTTTTTAATCCATTCATCAATTGATGGATGCTTACATGGATTCCATCTCTTTGCTATGATGAATAGTGCTGCAATAAGCATGGGGCACAAGTATCCTTCTGATACATTGATTTCGCTTCCTTTGATTAAATACCCAGTAATGGGATTCAGATATATTTTTATTTGTTTTAATTTAATTTTATTGCAGCCAGCGAGAATAGTTCAGCTTATTTCAATGCTTCTAAATGTGCTGAGACTTGTTTTATGGCAAAAATATGGTCTTTCTTGGTGAATGGTTCATGTGCACCTGAAAACAATGTACAACTGCTGCTGCTATTGGGTAGATTGTTCTAAAAATGTCAACTGGGTCTCATTAGTTGACACTGTTGGTCAAGTCTTCTATTTCCTTACTAATTTTTACTACCTTTATTCTGAACACTACAACATAACTAATGTAATCTTAGATTAAGTAGACTTTTTTATTGGTGGTAACTATATCACTCTGTTAACATAGAATTTATAATCTACTAAAATTCCAATTATTTTTCATATTTGCTATTAACCTTGACATCTTAAAATATTATTTGTATTTTTAGTTGAGAATTTCATAGTAATTTTATAAGACTGTTCATTTAGGTCTATCAAATTCCATTTTTGTATATGCAGTCCATCTTTAGAACCTGTCAAGGGCTTGGTGGAGCTAACTCTTTTCCTAGTATATTAGCTAGCCAGCTTGAAATCATGATATTGGGAATTGATCAGAAAGCCACGATGCTCTTGAACAACTAATTATTAGACACGTAGAAGCAGAAGGAAATAAAATGCATATTCTAACAGAGACTTTCCTATCCATTTATATTTATTCACATCCTGTAGTATAGTCATTCAACTGCTGATAAATTCTACAATTCTGTTATTACATCCAGTCTACTTTCTTCATCTGATCCACAAGGATTTTATGAGATACTTTTTCAATTGCCTTATAAATCCAGATATATTCTCATTTGTTCCATTTACCTGTCTGCTAATATTTTGAATAAAGAAAACTAAGTCACCCTACCAGTTCTACCTCTTAGCAAACAAGATTGACTTCTTATACCCATAATTTCCTTTCAGTAGTGCTCTCAAATTATGCTTCTAAATCTATGATTTAAAACCTCGCTTAGTTACAGCAATAGACTAGAGTTCACAGAGTTTACCTTCTTCCCACTTAAAAAAATAGAAGTGGGGGTTACTGCAGAGTGTAAACTCGTAAGTATGGCAGAAGGTTATCATTTTTTTTTACTTCATTCAATTCTAACAACAAGAGGCATGTATATTATTCCTGCTTTACAGGTAAGAAAACGAAGTCTCAGAGAGATCAATTATCTTGCCCATGATCCCGTATCTAGTGAGTGGCAGAGGGAGGACTGACCCTGAGTCTGACTTCAAAGCTTGTGCTCTCTCTGCCACTTCACCTGCCTCAGAACTACATCTGTTTGTTCCGGTCTTCTGATTGCTTACTGTGGTTCCTCAAATCTCACCATTGTGCTATGTTTAAACACTTTTTCCCCATAGTCACTGAAAATCTGCGCTGAAAAAAAAAAATGCTCAGGAGCCTTAAAGTTCTTGTGTGTACACAGCTTTATCTCTCCCCACAACACAAATGCGGGCAAGATTGGAAGAGGTCGTGTCTTTAGCCATAGGTCTCAGCCAAGGGACGTAGAGGATTAGAAAGGTGGGGTTCTTGGACCATGAGTCTCCTCCCAGATGCCTTCATTTCAGTCTTCTTCTTCCAGTCCTAGATATTTTTTAAGCTCCCTTGTCCAGTATGACTCTTGTCCAGGTTTTTGAGAAGATCACTGTCTTTTAAAGTTAGTGGAGGAAGAAAGGGAAGAGCAGAACAATGGATGAGGAAATTGTATTTGCAGCCTTGGACCGTATATCAGGAGTTAGGAGTACTTTTCTGTCTTCTTCATGTAATAGTCTTCACAGATTTAAGGCAATCCTAGTATTCTTACTTTGAAAGGGGCAACAATGGGATTCCAGATTCATCTGTTTATTTCCCCCTAGCTTAGTGTTTTCCCACAAAAAAAGTTTTAATATGATCCACAGTAAGAAGTACATTTTTCATTATGAACAAATTCTTATCTTTGTAAGTATATAATCAGAACAAGTTTCATGAAACAACACTTACTCTTACCACATGTAATGCCCTCTCATGTTTTCTTAACGATGCTTCTCGAACTTTAATGTGCTCATTCATCAGCTAGCGATTTTGTTAAATATGAGGTTCTGATTCAGTATCCAGGGTGGAGACTGCATTTTAACAAACTCCTACGTGCGTGGATGCTTCTGTTTCTTGGTTTGCACTTTGAGAAGCAAAGTTCTATTCTGTATTGTTTTATTTAAATGTTAAATTACTTTTAGGACTCCCAAATATGTCTGGACTGGCAGTTTGTAAAAGCATTGCTGGTGTATTGGGGCAGCACGCCTATCTAGGATATTCTTGTAAACGTAAACTTACTGTGGAGTGGGATCATGCTTGGAAGAGGTTCAGCAAGAAAAAGGATTTGTCTTCCATATACCAAGACCAGACAATCACAGAAATAAAGACATGAATATCTTCCTGAAATTGCTTTTTTTTAAATTTCAACATTTCATATAGTGAATACATCTATTACAATTTGGAATAAACAAATTTAAGTATTCTACATAATGAGGACTTATGAATGTGTGTGAAAAGAAAGTTGCAAAAGTTGACTGAAGATGAATATGGCAGTGATGTAAGTATCGGGGGAAAAAAACATTTCCTGTAGTGTGCTCTTCTTTTGTCTGCAATATGAATGCATACTGTATCAGTCAGTGTCCTTGTTTTCAAGTAACAGAAACCAACTCCAACTCACTTAATAAAAACAACACTGAGGGATTCCAGAAGAGAGGGCAGCTGGGAGGACCAAAGTTAAAAATGAGCAAGAATCCCTTTAGAGGACTGGGAAAAAAAAAATCAAAGCCATGGTCTCAGAGCTGAACCAATCTGGTCAGGCTGTCCCTGCTGAGATTAATGAATTTGAACCATTTCTTTCCTTAGTCTTCACATCATGCTCTCAAGATCAAAGTCACAGGAGAGAGCATTCATTTGGCTGAACTTAGGTTTTGCACTCCCTCCTGACTATTCTGAGAAAACAGGAAGGATTTGGCCCTTCAAACTTCCGTAGTGGGACAGGTGCCTGATACACCATCCTTCCAGAAGCACAGAAAAGTGGGGAGAGGGGATATTGTCCCAAAAAGAAAACAGGATACCACTGGGAAAAGAAACTATTAGATTGGTGCAAAAATAATTCCAGGTTTTGCCATTAAAAGTAATTAAAAGTAATGGCAAAGCCTGCAATTACTTTTGCACCAATGCAATAGATTCTAAGTCATCAATAAACTATACTGGACACAGCACTGCGAATTGGTCAGGCCTTTATTACAAGTATAGCAGGAAAGTAAATGGGATTTCAATTTTGGGGAACCGTGGGCATAGTCTCAGAGAGTAAATCATAATTGGTGCATATTCGAACATGTATCCAAATCCACTCCTTGAAGGATTTAATAAAAGGCATCAGAAAACCAGCTTCGACACCACCAGCAACCACTGCTGCAGCCACCCCAACCCCTATTCCTTTTGCCCTATAGGAAAAAACTAAGAAACTCAAGAGGAGTCATCAGAATTCCTGCCACGTGGGAGTCATCAACCCAAGTGGTGACTTTTTTCTGCTCCACATATAAGAGGTGAGAGGAATATTTCTTCCCTCCTATGACAAGTTAAGTAAAAATGGAGGGGAAAGCAAAAGAAATAATCACAGTGATGAAGAATGCTAGCAAGAGGTAGAAGCCAGCCATCTCCAACCCTAGTTAGACTTCTGTGAGGCGGGGCAGGCACATTTACTCTCCCCACACATTTCAACAGGAGGAAAGGAATTGGAAAGAGACAGTAGGCAGCTTCTGTTCCCATCGTTTGGTGAGGCAAAAATGCTTGCGTCTCCTTAGGGCCAAACCGACACCACAAGAGGTATCTGGGCTTAAGCAATTTTGTCCTTACCCTGCCTTAGAGGGTTGCCTGCTAGTGGAGGAGCACAGCCAAGGAGCGGGAGCTGAAGGTGGAGGGGGCAGAAGAACTCGGGTTGTGGTCATCACCCACATCAGATGCCTGTGCAACTGGGGCCCCTGCTAGGCCTACTGAAGAGCCTGCCCATGCCCTGCCTTTCAGCAGTGTCCAGACATCTGTCACAGGCACAGTTGGCCATCCCGTGTGCACCACAGCAGCAGCAGCTAAACAGATGCCTGTCCTTTCCTTCGTCCCTGCTGCAAGACCCCAACACTCCAGGAGATACAGAAAAGATGAAGGAAGAGCAGGAAGCAGAGGAGCAGGAGAGAAGCAATGTACACACAATTCCCCCAGGGCAGGACCACTGGCCCCTGGTCACACCTGGACTGACAGGAAGAGTGAAAAAGTGGGTATAATATGAGACTCGAGCTATAAACTTAACTTTTTAAACCTGAAAGTGTCTGAAATGCCACAGACGCTTCCTGAGACGTCGTGAAGGGACAGAAAACTCTCATCAAAGCATGCCTGAAAACACTGAAGGAGAAATCAAATAAAAGGGCTTCATGTTAGTATCCCACTGACTCTCCAATAAACTGGTTACACAGCAAAAGAAACTGACTTCCAGTACTTTAAGCAGAAAAGGAATTTATCAAGAAGCTACTGGGTGCTGAGTATAACACCCAGAGGGCTAGAAGACTAGGTTAGAAAGATGGTGCAAGGACAGAATGAAGTTCTGCTCCCAGAGTTAAAATCATTCCTTGGAACTGGTCTGGGAAAGCCCTGCCACTGGATGCCAGATGCTGGAGTTCTCACCATCAATGCCTCCAGCCCTGGACACCCACTCTGAGGCAACCACTGCCTCTGGGAATAGGAGGTTGCTGACTTCCCTAAGCTGCCAAAAGAATTCTCCATTGTCCGAGGTTCCAATTCAAAGCTCAGGGCTGATGTATCTGATTGGCCGAGCCCCAGACGCATGCCCAAGGCCCCTTTGGAAAGGAGTCCTAAGAAGCAAGTATAAGCCCTTTGTTGTTTCTCTCCTGAGAGGAAAGCTCTTCCTCTCAGCAAGTCTCATAAGCAGCGTTGCTATAAGCCCATATGGTGCTTTGTGCAAAATGAGGAAAATGCATGCCTCTAGTTGGGAAAATAAGCAGGAATCTTCCTTTCTCCAGTGGCTACAGAACACTGTCAGGAATCAGGGATCACAGCATGCCTGGATTTCAGTCTCACGTGCCCTCTCTGCTGGGAGCCTTTGTGCAGTCCACAAACTGCACGCGTGTATGTAGTAGCCCTGCTAATAAGGTGAGTGTTTCTCAAATACAAACGGGAATGCAACTGAGGTAACAAATACATACTACAGGAAGACATCAGACAGGGAGAAACACAGTTAACAGATGATGAGCACACAACTTGATGGGGGCCAGTGGAGAAATGCTATTATGAAACCAAGACAAGTGAACAAAAGCCAGGCAAATATTGGACTTGGCTGAGCACACACTTCATGTATTAATAAAACTGAACCACCATCATGAGGAGCATCTCTTTGCATCTTGTATGGAATTTGTCCTCCAATGAATGGAGGCACCAAGTAATATTGACAGAGAGAAGGCACATCTGAATCATCATGCAGAATTACTTAGAACCAGCAAATGTTTAATCAGTGCAAATGTTACGATTTACAATACCACCCCTCCTGAATGAGAGGATCATTTTCTCATATTTAACAAAGAAGATTTATAAAAAATTTTGTATGTTTTCATGTTAAAATTAATATTCATTTGTTCACAAGTACGACAATAATTTAGCCAAGTGTTTTTGAAAGAAAACAGTGGATATTATTTTAATACAATATAATACATAAACTCTTTTGCCCACATATTCATGATCGAATTAAAAGTAAACACTAGTGAGTTATTGCTATTCATCCTGAAAGTAATAGAAATAGAAAAGACAAACAGATTGATCAGATCATTTTATATCAACTAGTCAGGAGGGAAAAAGCAGATTTGATTCAATTAAGTGATTTGTCTATAACACCATCCTGCATCAGCCCAATTGTATTGTGCATGTATTACCCCGTCAAGCTTCTAGGTTGGTTGATTTTATAGATGCTATGTCTGGAGTCTCTTTCTATAGTGGGGTGCTGGGTTGAAAGTCCATTTGGGAAGGGTTCAAATTAGAATGGAAGGAGAAGTATTTGACACAGAGTATTGTCTTTCAAGTTTTATTCTAAACTGTAGCAAAAAAATGAGGCAGTAATTAGACAGGGATATAAGATCACAGGAGAGTTTTCTGAGGTGGGAGGAATTGCTGTTTTCCCATGCTATTGGGAATGACCCGTGGAGATCCAGTGTAGATGAGGGGTGGCTCGCTATCACTCCAACACTATTTCTGAGAATTCTTGGCTATTTTAGTATTCTCTGTGGATGACCTTTTCAACAATCCTGGGCACTCAGTTCCAGGATCTCCTTTCTTCCAATGAACATGTTCTCCATCTTACCTCAGCTACTCACTACTATTGCCACAACCTAGACTTTGTCATGATCAATAATTGCAGCCTCTCCATAATCTCAGTTTCAAGCACCTCACTCTTCCATAATTATTTTTCTAACTCTCTTGTTCACTCAATCTGGAGCATGAACTCAAATAATTCTTCTAATAAATCAGTATCCAAATCCATTGATCCTAGCCTTTTCATGTTCCTCAACATTTTAAGTCTTTGCCTCCCTCCTTACTTGGCTTAAATACCATGGTCAGTCATCATGGTAATTTACTTCCATACACTCAACTCATTTGCTCCTCTCTTGCTACATTTTACTCACCCGGCAAAATCCCAATGCTGGTTCAGTCCAACTCTCCACAAACTCCATGGTGGCACTGGTGCAATTTAATGTGTTGGAGAAAAGTAAAAATACAAACATTAATGAGCATCACTCTAAATTCATGACTATTAGTACTAAGTGGATCCTTGGCACTACCCAGCAACCCAATTATATCTCCTTAGTTCACTTGCTCTTCCATTCTTCTACATGGTGACCTTCTCTCTTTTCAAACATCCAATATCTCTTCTTTCATCTTCACTGTCAGTTGAAGACCTTGCTTCTCATTTCCCTATTTCACTGAGAAAACTGAAGCAATTAGAGAAGAATCTCCACAAACTTCTGCAACTACAGCTGGTCATCCACCTTCATGTCTGGTCGTGTGCTTTGTCTTCCCTCCTGACGAATTGACCACACTCTCATTTAAGGCCATCCTCCTCACTTATGCACTAAATTCATTCCCTTGGGCCTCCCAAATGACATGGATTTCTCCCTGTCTTTCCTGCACTATTAATTCTCTCCTCTCAACAAGAGTATTCCGATCAGCATTCACAAATATTATTTCTTCCACTTAAAAAAAGAACTTTGTTTGGTTCTCCTCCTACACCTATTCTCTTCACTGTAAACTCCTTGAATTAAATTTCTAAACTTAGTATCTTCATATATTTTCCTTCTATTCTCTCTTAAATCTCCTCTAATCAGGGTTTTGGCCCCAACCCTCAATTTAATACTGCTCTCTTTTTTTTCAAGGTAATCAAATGAGATCCAAGTTGCTGAAACTAATTTTCAGAAACATTTTTCTCTTCCCTTCATTGAATATTTTCCTTGACTTGATATCCTGGATACCAGACTTTTATAGTTGTCCCTTTTTCTCTCTGGTGGCTCCTTCTGTGTTACCTTTATTGGTTTCTTCACATCTTTCCAACCTCTAAATTTTGAAGCGCCCAGTTCTCAGTCATTGGATCACTTTTCTTTTCTAGCTACAATAACTCCATAGACTATCTCATTCAGGCTCAGAACCATAAATACCATTCCTTTACTGACCACTCCTAAATATAGATCTTCAGCCTTGACCTCCGCCCAGCTGCCTCCTGGACATCACCACTTGGTTCACAGATGGGCATCTCAAAATTAATATGTTCAACACCCAACTCCCAATTTTCCCTCAAAAGTCTGCCCTTCCCAAATTCATCCCTGTCATCTCCATCTCAGCAAATGGCATCTTTATCCTTTCATTTGTTTATATCAAAAACCTTGGTGTCATCCTTGAGCTGCTCTTTCTCTCACACCCTCCATTCAAACTACAAGCAAATTCTGTAGGCTCTACCTTCAAAATACATTCACCAACCTACTCCAGACCTTCATCATTACTCCTGAATTAATGCAGTGGTCTCTTCATTGTTCTCCCTGTTTCTGACCTTAACCCTCCACCAATCACTCCCAGTGCCACAGCTAAAGTTATCTTGTTAAAACATAAGTTAGATCATGTTTCTCTCTTACTCTAGCCCCTATGTTCTCCCATCTTAGGGTCAAAGTGTTCACAGTGCCTCTGTTTCAAGTCTTGTTCTCCAGAAAATGGACTCTGAGATGGAGATTTGTAGGCAGGAGGTTTCTTGGGTTTGCTCTCAGGAGTAACACTTGTAAGGAAGTGAGGAAAGCAGAATTCGGCAGAAGGACCAGTGGACTGTGATATAGTGACAATAGGCCCACAGAGCTGGCCTGAATTGAAGCAAGGGCACCCAACTCTTATACTCCCTCAAGGACAGTCTTTGGATGTGGTCTGCTCACGGGAGAGAGCATAACCTTGCAAATGAAGTTCTTTTCTGTTGAAGGCAATGCCAGATGAGGAACTGAGCTAGGAGCCATCTACAGCCAAAAACTCTTGCACCTGGGGAAATGAGTGCCTTGGTCCTGAAGTGCACATGGTATCCACTACTCTCAGTGCTTCTTGGTTTTATCGTCTGCTCTCCCCTTGCTCTATACTTCAGATACTTTGGTCTCCTTGCTTTTCTTCAAATACACCAGACTGACTTCTACCTTAGAGCCCTTGCAGTTCCCTCTGCCTGGAATGTGTGGCTTGCTCCCTGATCTCCTGCACATCTTACTCAAATTTCATCTTCTCAATGAGCCTTCTTATTCAGTATTGTAGCCCATCACCCCTTCCCCAACACACCTGATCCCCTTTACCATGCTCTACCTTTTCTTTTTTAATACCACTTTTCACCTTCTAATATCCTATGTAATTTACTTATTCATTATGTTTATTGTTTGATATGTCTTTCTCCCACTAAAATAAAAATTTCTTAATCTTTGCCTATTTTGTGTACTGATACATCTCAAGCATGAAGAGGTGTCCTCGTGCATAGCAATTCTCAAATATAATGAATATATTTTAAACAAAAATTTTATAACTCAGTAGAGGATTTTTGTTTTCCACTTGGAAATTATCTTTCCTAAGTAGGAAATTCTTTTTAACATCAGAGTCTTCTGAGTATGAATTTATTAAGTCACTTAATACATTTGCCCAAACCACAGAGTTGCCCGAACACAGCTCTCAGTTGAAGCAGGCTTATCTCTCAGATTATAATAATTATCTCACTCCTGCTATAAAAGTAAAGGAAGGGAGGAGAAGCTGCACATAATGAATTAATTAATCAAGGCTTTAATTTTTCTTTAAACCCAGGGAATTCATATCAGCCTGCCTTGTTATTTACCCAACTACCCTCTGGGATATTAATATTATATCCTGCGGTTTACAGCCTTAAATGGTCATGATGTGTTTACACAGATGAAGAGCAAGTGCTCTGGCAGAGCCTTTCCTTACATTTCTTGTACATTAATTTACCTCGGAGTCTTCACACTCTGGAATGTCACTGACATGAAAACAACACTAAGTGCAGTGCTTTGACTACACTAAGAAAAAGATAGTTATGTTTATATGGTTATAATATGGTAAACAAGGGAATTGGAGCCCCTGGCAAGACTTTCCTGGTTACCCAGCCCTGCTCAGCCACCCCTACTACCCTTTGGGCTGGCTGACCCATCAGTTGGGGAAGCTCTGCTAGATTAGATGATGTCATAGGAAGTGAATTCTAACCAATTGGTGAGTGAAACCAATCCTCTATGACTAATATGATTTACAACTTCAAATTGCTTTCTTAACCAAATAGTCTCACAAATATCTTTTCCTGTAACAAAAACAGTTTACTCTCGGTGTCAACAATCCGTTGAATTTTTAAATAAACATTTAAATAGGTAGGAAAGTCCTTCACCCCTTCTATTGGATTTGTCTATTGACACTCAGCCCACCTTAAAAAATTTTCCATCCTTCCTTACAGTGCAGAGGCCAGAAGCCTGAGAAGTATATTTCTGTGACATCCTAGCCAGCAGAGTTCTGGAGGTATTTTTAGTCTCCATCTTAAAGATAAATTCACATGATCTTTGAAAGGCAGCAGTGAGGCAGAAATTATTTCTCTTCTTTCTCTGGCAGCAGTAGAAGGCATAGCATGGGTCTCCTAAATGTGAGTTTCTGTAGTAGCTTCTATGTCCCCTGCCATTCCACCCATCTTGGGGCTACAAAGTCCCATGAGATAAGCAGGAGCTAGACAGAGACTCTAACTTTCTGTGGTGCTGCACCTAAAAGTTAGTGGCAAGCCCTTGACTCACTCTTCTTCAGCCCTTGATTATTTAAGCAGCTGATGCATTGTAGTAAATCCTCTACTTGAAACACTTAGAATGCTTTTCATATTATTGTCTGATCCCTTCTTATAAAACAGGCATAGAAACTTTGCTTTTTGATC
Source organism: Hylobates moloch (assembly GCF_009828535.3). Taxonomy (NCBI): domain Eukaryota; kingdom Metazoa; phylum Chordata; class Mammalia; order Primates; family Hylobatidae; genus Hylobates; species Hylobates moloch. Next base: position 21,385,751 of record NW_026652281.1, read on the forward strand.
TAAAACAGGCAATAAACATATAGTTTAACTTTCGTTTTATGGTAACAGATATGTTAGTACTGTCTAAGCTTTTTCCTATCTATTTAACACGATATAATGATGGCTAGCGCAGGGCTTGTCTGCTGGTGCCTCAACAGACTTTCATTCTTTCAATTTCCTATTAAACTACCAACAAGCACTATGGTTTTTCCTTCAGTTATTTCTTTGCCAAGGGTAAATTAAAGAATATGAGGCTTATAATTTTCTATTACTGTTATTACCCAAAACACACGACTAGAAAAATGAGAGGGATATGGATCCCTAAAGAAAAAGCAAGGGCTTTTCTAGAAAAAAATGGTAAATAAATTTAGAGAATCAAACAAAATATTCACTACCATCTAACTACCTGAACATAAAAGTCATCTTTATCTCATACATCACATCAAAACAAATTTCAGAGAGATAAAAGATTTAAGTATTAAAGTAAATGACCCATAAGAATACTTGAAGACAATCTTAGTAATTACTTTTAAACCCCTTGCTTGAGGAAACATTTTCTAAGTGTGACACCAAAGGCAAAATCCATTTTAAAAAAATAGATTTTTAAAATCTTTTCATTGATTTTAGAAGTTTTAAAATATATCAAAATTTAAAACAATATAATAGTTTCCACCACCTATATTTCACAATTATGGCATAGTTGGTTTACCATCTATTTTTATTATATCATTCTAAAGTAAATTTAAAATATGAAAATACTTTACTTCTAAATGCTTCAGCATAGATCTCCAAAAAATTGAAATATACTCTTACAAAACCATGATACATTTATTATACCTAGCAAAATCGAAAATAACTCTATTGTATTATCTAATTTTATTAGATAATTTAATTAGATAATTGTATTATCTAATTAGTCCATTTTCAGGTTTCTTCATTGAAACAAAAATTTTTCACAAAATTATTTCCGTTCAGATCAGAATCAATCATTACATTTGGTTGTTAGCTCTTTTAAGTAAGTCTTTTTAAATCTAGAACAATATCTTCCGCCTCTACTTTTTTTCCCCATGATACTGACTTTTATAAGATCTCAGATCTGTTTGGGTTTCTTTGTAGAAAATACCACATTCTGGGCTGATTGTTTTTTCATGGTGTTATTTAACATGATTTAAGATTGCTAGATTTCATTCTGAAAAAAGAATTGAGATAGACATCCAGAGCTGTCCAGTGGAATCTACAATGATGGAAATGCTCTATATCTATGCTGCTCATTATGGTCACATGGTCATTCAGCACTTGAAGTATAGCTAGCGTGAACGAAGAAATGAATTTTAATTTCATTTAATTTAATTTTAATTAATTTAAATTCTAAACTTAAATATTGTATGTGGCTAATGCCTGCTGAATTATTTAAAGTACCTATATGCTGCCTGTACATAAGTAGGTATTTGATAAATGTTAGTTCTTTGGCCTTGCAAATATAGTTTAAGAAAAGCACGCTATCAAATATACTGCTGTATAGATTCAAATGAAGCTGTGTGTGTGACCTTATCATGTAATTAAGACCTTTTCAAAAGCAGAGAAGTAAAGGCCATCTGTTTACTTCAGGAATCTTCATGATCAGCACCAATTGCTATGGTTATCTGGTTTCATTATCCACATGAAAATATCTCATAAGTAGTGCAGTTATTCTGCAGTCTGTATCTTTAACATATATACACAAGGCTTAAGAGTTAGAATTCAAGGGATCCAAGATGGCCAATTAGAAGCAGCTGCAGTGCATCGCACTCACAGAGCAGAATGAAAGTGGGGAGTGAATACAGCACCTTCAATTGAAATATCCAGGTACTCACATTTAGACTGATGAGGGAAACAACTCGACCCGTGGAGAACGAAGAAAAGCAGCATGGGGCAATAGCCCACCCAGGAGCAACATTGAGCCAAGGGAAGCCCCACCCCTGGCCAAGGGAAGCAGTGAGTGAATGCACCACCCTGGGAAACCACACTTCTCCCACAGATCTTTACAACCTTCAGATTAGGAGATCCCCTTGTGAGTCCATGCCGTCAGGGTTTTGGGTCCAATACACAGTGCTGTGTGGAGTCTTAGCAGAGCAGCTGCTCCAGCATGCACAGAGACCTGGGAGCTTTACATACTCCAGCCCCAGGATCCCCAACAAACGTGGCTGCAACTCAGGCAAGGAGGGAGGTCTGTACATACCCCCAGGAAGGGGATCTAGAGATTGCCCTCTCTCACCACCCCTATTTTGGAAGTTCTGGCCATAGTATTGGAATATCTGGCCAGGGCAATCTGGCAAGAGAAAGAAAGAAAGCGTATTCGAATAAGAAGAGAGGAAGTCAAACTATCTCCGTTTGCAGATGACATGATCCTATATCTAGAAAACCCTATCATCTCAACCTCAAAGCTTCTTAAGCTGATAAGCAACTTCAGCAAAGTCTCAGGATACAAAATCAGTGTGCAGAAATCACTAGCATTCCTATACATCAACAACAGGCAAGCTGAGAGCCAAATCATGAATGAACTTCCATTCACAATTACCACAAAAAGAACAAAATACCATGGAATACAGCTAACAAGGGAAATGAAGGACCTCTTCAAGAAGAAGAACTACAAACCACAGCTCAAGGAAATCAGAGAGGACAGAAACAAATGGAAAAACATTCCATGCGCATGGATAAGAAGAATCAATATCATGAAAATGGCCATACAGTCCAAAGCAATTTACAGATTCAATTCTATTTCCATTAAAATACCACTGACTTTCTTCACAGAATTGGAAAAAACTATTTCAAAACTCATATAGACCCAAAAAAGAGCCTGAGTAGCCAAGGCAATCCCAAGCAAAATGAACAAAGCTGGAGGCAAACTATACTAACTATACTACCAGGCTACAGTAACCAAAACAGCATGGTACTGGTACTGGTACAAGAACAGACACATAGATCAATGGAACAGAATAGAGAACCCAGAAAGAAGACAGCACCCCTACAACCATCTGATCTTCAACAAACCTGACAAAACAAGCAATGGAGAAAGGATTCCCTATTTAATAAATGGTGCCATGAGAACTGGCTAGCCATACGCAGAAAATTGAAACTGGACTCTTTCTTTACACCATACACAAAAATCAACTCAAGATGGATTAAAGACTTTAATGTCAAACCCAAAACTATAAAAACCCTAGAAGAAAATCTAGGCAATACCATTCAGGACACAGGCACAGGCAAAGATTTCATGACAAAGACCCCAAAAGCAATCGAAACAAAAGCAAAAATTGACAAACGGGATCTAATTAAACTTAAGAGCTTCTGCATAGGAAAAGAAACTCACAATAGTGTATTAATCCATTCTCGAGCTGACATAAAGAAATACCTGAGACTGGGTAATTAAAAAAAGGAAAGAGATTTAATTGATTCATAGTTCCACAGGGCTGGGGAGGCCTCAGGAAACTTACAATCATGGCAGAAGGGGAAGCAAACACATCTTTCCCACATGGCAGCAGGAAGGAGAAACGCCAAGCAAAGGGGGAAAAGCCCCTTATATAACCATCAGATCTTGTAAGAACTCACTCACTATCAGGAGAACAGCATGGGGGGTGACCACCCCCATGATGCAATTACCTCCCACCAGGTCCCTCCCATGACACATGGGGATTACGGGAACTACAATTCAAGATGAGCTTTTGGTGAGGACACAGCCAAACCATATCAAACAGAGTAAACAAACAACCTACAGAATGGGAGAAAATGTTTGCAATCTGTGCATCTGACAAAGGTCTAATATCCAGCATCTATAAGGAACTTAAACAAATTTATAAGAAAAAAACAACCCCACTAAAAGTAGGCAAAGGACATGAACAGCCACTTCTCAAAAGAAGACATACATGTGGCCAAGAAACATTTAAAAAAAGCTCAACATCACTGATCATTAGAGAAATGCAAATCAAAACCACAATGAGATACCATCTCACACCAGTCAGAATGGCTATTATTAAAAAGTCAAGAAACAGGTGCTGGTGAGGTTATGGAGAGAAAGGAACGCTTTTACATTGTTGGTAGGAGTGTAAATTAGTTCAACCATTGTGGAAGATAGTGTGGTAATTCCTCAAAGACCTACAGGCAGAAATACCATTTGACCCAGCCATCCCATTACTGGGTATATACCCAAAGGAATATAAATCATCTACTATAAAGACATGTGCACATATATGTTTATTGCAGCACTAGTCACAAAAGGAAAGACATGGAATCAACCATCAATGATAGACTGGATAAAGAAAATATGTGGTACACATACACCATGGAATACTATACAGCCATAAAAAGAAATGAGATCATGTCCTCTGCAGGGACTTGGATGGAGCTGGAGGCCATTATCCTTAGCAAACTAATGCAGGAAAATATAACCAAATACTGCATGTTTTCACTTATAAGTGGGAGCTAAATTATGAAAACACATGGGCACATGGCAGGGGAACAACACAAACTGGGTCCTATCAGAGGGTGGGGGGTGGGAGGAGGAAGAGGATCAGGGAGAACAGCTAATGGATGCTGGGCTTAATATCTGGGTAATGTTGACAGTGGGGTGTTAAAGTCTCCCATTATTATTGTGTGGGAGTCTAAGTCTCTTTGTAAGTCTCTAAGGACTTGCTTTATGAATCTGGGTGCTCCTGTATTGGGTGCATATATATTTAGGATAGTTAGCTCTTCTTGTTGAATTGATCCCTTTACCACTATGTAATGGCCTTCTTCGTCTCTTTTGATCTTTGTTGGTTTAAAGTCTGTTTTATCAGAGACTAGGATTGCAACCCCTGCCTTTTTTTGTTTTCCATTTGCTTGGTAGATCTTCCTCCATCCCTTTATTTTGAGCCTATGTGTATCTCTGCACATGAGATGGGTCTCCTGAATACAGCACACTGATGGGTCTTGACTTTTTATCCAATTTGCCAGCCTGTGTCTTTTAATTGGAGCATTTAGCCCATTTACATTTAAGGTTAACATTGTTATGTGTGAATTTGATACCGTCATTGTGATGTTAGCTGGTTATTTTGCTCATTAGTTGATGCAGTTGCTTCCTAGCCTCGATGGTCTTTACAATTTGGCATGTTTTTCCAGTGGCTGGTACTGGTTGTTCCTTTCCATGTTTAGTGCTTCCTTCAGGAGCTCTTATAGGGCAGGCCTGGTGGTGACAAAATCTCTCAGCATTTGCTTGTCTGGAGAGGATTTTATTTCTCCTTCACTTATGAAGCTTAGTTTGGCTGGATATGAAATTCTGGGTTGAAAATTCTTTTCTTTAAGAATATTGGCCCCCACTCTCTTCTGGCTTATAAAGTTTCTGCTGAGAGATCCGCTGTTAGTCTGATGGGTTTCCCTTTGTGGGTAACCCGACCTTTCTCTCTGGCTGCCCTTAACATTTTTTCCCTCATTTCAACTTTGGTGAATCTGACAATTAGGTGTCTTGGAGTTGCTCTTCTCGAGGAGTATCTTTGTGGCATTCTCTGTATTTCCTGAATTTGAATGTTGGCCTGCCTTGCTAGGTTGGGGAAGTTCTCCTGGATAATATCCTGCAGAGTGTTTTCCAACTTGGTTCCATTCTCCCCATCACTTTCAGGTACACCAATCAGACATAGATTTGGTCTTTTCACATAGTCCCATATTTCTTGGAGGCTTTGTTCATTTCTTTTTATTCTTTTTTCTCTAAACTTCTGTTCTTGCTTCATTTCATTCATTTGATCTTCAATCACTGATACCCTTTCTTCCAGTTGATCAAATCGGCTACTGAAGCTTGTGCATTTGTCACGTAGTTCTAATGCCATGGTTTTCAGCTCAATCAGGTCATTTAAGGACTTCTCTACACTGGTTATTCTAGTTAGCCATTTGTTCTAATCTTTTTTCAAGGTTTTTAACTTCTTTGCATTGGGTTTGAACTTGCTCCTTTAGCTTGGAGAAGTTTGATTGTCTGAAGCCTTCTTCTCTCAACTCATCAAAATCATTCTCCGTCCAGCTTTGTTCCATTGCTGGGAAGGAGCTGCATTCCTTTGGAGGGTGAGAGGTACTCTGATTTTTAGAATTTTCAGCTTTTCTGCTCTGTTTTTCCCCCATCTTTGTGGTTTTATCTACCTTTGGTCTTTGATGATGGTGACCGACAGATGGGGTTTTGGTGTGGATGTCCTTTCTGTTTGTTAGTTTTCCTTCTAACAGTCAGGACCCTCAGCTGCAGGTCTGTTGGTGTTTGCTGGAGGTCCACTCCAGACACTGTTTGCCTGGGTATCAGCAGTGGAGGCTGCAGAACAGCGAATATTGCTAAACAGCAAATGTTACTGCCTGATCGTTCCTCTGGAAGCTTCCTCTCAGAGGGGTACCCGGCCGAGTGAAGCATCAGTCTGCCCCTACTGGGGGTGCCTCCCAGTTAGGCTACTCAGAGGTCAGGGACCCACTTGAGGAGTCAGTCTGTCCATTCTCAGATCTCAAACTCCATGCTGGGAGAACCATTACTCTCTTCAAAGCTGTCAGACAGGGACATTTAAGTCTTCAGAGGTTTCTGCTGCCTTTTGTTCGGCTATTGCCTGCCACCAGAGGTGGAGTCTACACAGGCAGGCAGGCCTCCTTGAGTTGCGGTGGGCTCCACCCAGTTCAAGCTTCCCGGCCGCTTTGTTTACCTACTCAAGCCTCACCAATGGCAGGCACCCCACCCCAGACTCACTGCTGCCTTGCAGTTCTGTCAGCATTAGACAGATCAATGAGACACAAAGTTAACAAGGATATCCAGGAATTGAACTCAGCTCTACACGAAGCAAACCTAATAGACATCTACAGAACTCTCCACCCCAAATCAACAGACTATACATTCTTCTCAGCACCACATCACACTTATTCCAAAATTGACCACATAGTTGGAAGTAAAGCACTCCTCAGCAAATGTAAAAGAACAGAAATTATAACAAATTGTCTCTCAGACCACAGTGCAATCAAACTAGAACTCCGGATTAAGAAACTCACTCAAAACCGCTCAACTACATGGAAACTGAACAGCCTGCTCCTGAATGACTACTGGGTACATAACAAAATGAAGGCAGAAATAAAGATGTTCTTTGATACCAACGAGAACAAAGACACAACATACCATAATCTCTGGGACACATTTAAAGCAGTGTGTAAAGGGAAATTTATGGCACTAAATGCCCACAAGAGAAAGTAGGAAAGATCTAAAATTGACACCCTAACGTCACAATTAAAAGAACTAGAGAAGCAAGAGCAAACACATTCAAAAGCTAGCAGAAGGCAAGAAATAACTAAGATCAGAGAATAACTGAAGGAGATAGAGACACAAAAAACCCTTCAAAAAATCAATGAATCCAGGAGCTGGTTTGCTGAAAAGATCAACGAAATTGATAGACCAATAGCAAGACTAATAAAGAAGAAAAGAGAGAAGAATCAAATAGACACAATAAAAAATGATAAAGGGGATATCACCACCAATCCCACAGAAATACAAACTACCATCAGAGAATACTATAAACACGTCTATGCATATAAACTAGAAAATCTAGAAGAAATGGATAAATTCCTGGACACATACACCCTCCCAAGATTAAACCAGGAATAACTTGAATCCCTGAATAGACCAATAACAAGCTCTGAAATTGAAACAATAATTAATAGCCTACCAACCAAAAAAAGTCCAGGACCAGATGGATTCACAGCCGAATTCTACCAGAAGTACAAGGAGGAGCTGATACCATTTCTTCTGAAACTATTCCAATCAACAGAAAAAGAGGAATGCCTCCCTAACTCATTTTATGAGACCAGCATCATCCTGATACCAAAGCCTGGCAGAGACACAACAAAAAAAGAGAATTTTAGACCAATATCCCTGATGAACATTGATATGAAAATCCTCGATAAAATACTGGCAAACCAAATCCAGCAGCACATCAAAAAGCTTATCCACCATGATCAAGTGGGCTTCATCCCTGGGATGCAAGGCTGGTTCAACATACACAAATCAATAAACATAATACAGTATATAAACAGAACCAAAGACAAAAACCACATGATTATCTCAATAGATGCAGAAAAGGCCTTTGACAAAATTCAACAGCCCTTCATGCTAAAAGCTCTCAATAAATTATATATCGATGGGACGTATCTCAAAACAATAAGAGCTATTTATGACAAACCCACAGCCATATCATACTGAATGGGCAAAAACTGGAAGCATTCCCTTTGAAAACTGGCACAAGATAGGGATGCCCTCTCTCACCACTCCTATTCAACATAGTGTTGCAAGTTCTGGCCAGGGAAATTAGGCAGGAGAAAGAAATAAAGGGCATTCAATTAGGAAAAGAGGAAGTCAAATTATCCCTGTTTGCAGATGACACGATTGTATATCTAGAAAATCCCATCGTCTCAGCCCAAAATCTCCTTAAGCTGATAAGCAACTTCAGCAAAGTCTCAGGATACAAAATTAACATGCAAAAATCACAAGCATTCTTATACGCCAATAACACAAACAGAGAGCTAAATCATGAGTGAACTCCCATTCACAATTGCTTCAAAGAGAATAAAATACCTAGGAATCCAATTTACAAGGAATGTGAAGGACCTCTTCAAGGAGAACCACAAACCACTGCTCCACAAAATAAAAGAGGACACAAACAAATGGAAGAACATTCCATGCTCATGGATAGGAAGAATCAATATCGTGAAAATGGCCATACTGCCCAAGGTAATTTATAGATTCAATGCCATCCCCATCAAGCTACAAATGACTTTCTTCAAAGAATTGGAAAAAACTACTTTAAAGTTCATACAGAACCAAAAAAGAGCCTGCATTTCCAACACAATCCTAAGCCAAAAGAACAAAGCTGGAGGCATCATGCTACCTGACTTCAAACTATACTACAAGGCTACAGTAACCAAAACAGCATGGTACTAGTACCAAAACAGAGATATAGACCAATGGAACAGAACAGAGCCCTCAGAAATAATACCACACATCTAGAACCATCTGATCTTTGACAAACCAGACGAAAACAAGAAATGAGTAAAGGATTCCCTGTTTAATAAACGGTGCTGGGAAAACTGGCTAGCCATATGTAGAAAGCTGAAACTGGATCCCTTCCTTACATCTTATACAAAAATTAATTCAAGATGGATTAAAGACTTAATGTTAGACCTGAAACCATAAAAGCCCTAGAAGAAAACCTAGGCAACACCATTCAGGACATAGGCACGGGCAAGGACTTCATGTCTAAAACACCAAAAGCAATGGCAACAAAAGCCAAAATTGACAAATGGGATCTAATTAAACTAAGGAGCTTCTGCACAGCAAAAGAAACTACCATCAGAGTGAACAGGAAACCTACAGAATGGGAGAAAATTTTTGCAATCTACCCATCTGACAAAGGGCTAATATCCAGAATCTACAATGAACTCAAACAAATTTACAAGAAAAAAACAAACAACCCCATCAAAAAGTGGGCAAAGGATATGAACAGACACTTCTCAAAAGAAGACATTTATGCAGCCAACAGACTCGAAAAAATGCTCATCATCGCTGGCCATCAGAGAAATGCAAATCAAAACCACAATGAGATATCATCTCACACCAGTTAGAATGGCAATCATTAAAATGTCAGGAAACAACAGGTGCTGGAGAGGATGTGGAGAAATAGGAACACTTTTACACTGTTGGTGGGACTGCATACTAGTTCAACCATTGTGGAAGACAGTGTGGTGATTCCTCAAGGATCTAGAACTAGAAATACCATTTGACCCAGCCATCCCATTACTGGGTATATACCCAGAGGATTATAAATCATGCTGCTATAAAGGCACATGCACACGTGTGTTTATTGTGGCACTATTCACAATAGCAAAGACTTGAAACCAACTCAAATGTCCATCAATGATAGACTGGATTTAGAAAATGTGGCACATATACACCATGGAATACTATGCAGCCATAAAAAAGGATGAGTTCATGTCCTTTGTAGGGACATGGATGAAGCTGGAAACCATCATTCTCAGCAAACTATCTCAAGAACAAAAAACCAAACACCGCATGTTCTCACTCATAGGTGGGAATTGAACAATGAGAACACTTGGACACAGGTAGGGGAACATCACACACTGGGGCCTGTTGTGGAGAGGGGGAAGGGAGGAGGGAAAGCATTAGGAAATATACCTAATGTAAATGATGAGTTAATGGGTGCAGCACATCAACATGGCACATGTATACATATGTAACAAACCTGCACGTTGTGCACATGTACCCTAGAACTTAAAGTATAATAAAAGAAAAATACCTGGGTAAAGGGATGATCTGTGTAGCAAACCACCATGGCACACGTTTACCTATGTAACAAACCTGCACGTCCTGCACATGTACCCCTGAAATTTAAAAAAAAGTTGGAAATTTTTAAAAAGAGTTAGAATTCACATTTTCTGAAGCAGCTACCCCTTTGTCTTAATTTTCTTTCAAATCGTTTTTAGCATGTATTTAGGATTACTTAAACCAAGCCAGGACAATGAGATTCAATCCTGAAACTTTATTGAAACTTTGAAAGAGGATCTCTTTTCCATGGGATTGAAGCTAGAGCTTCTGAGAACCTGCCTGATGGAGAGTGCAACACAGAGAAAAGCAGAACTAAGACACAGAGAGAAGGAGTTCCATTTTGACTTCTAGATCCAACCATGCCTGCAGCTGAGCTTGTTCACTGAGTAAGATTATCACTATACTTCTCAGTTTTATGAGCCAATAAATCCCTCACTTTTCTTCAGCTAATTTAAATTGGTTTCTGTCTTTGACACCTAAAAGAGTGCTATCAAAATGTAACAATCAAAAGTACATAGAATTTGGAATCAGACAAACTAGATTCTAAAATATCTCTGATACAGTTTCCACCTCTAGAGATAATTCCCTCTTCCTAGGCCTGTTATGAGGATTAAATGAGATGGTATGTTAGAGATACTCTGAATATGTTAGTTTCCTTTTTGAATTTGAGATTTATACTGATACCACATCCTTGAGTTTTCACATAGTGTTTTCCTTTTCTGTAGTTCATTAAAAAGTACCTTATTTATACCCATATGTAATGTGAGGTCATCTGGGCCTAAATTGAAAAGGGAGAGGGGCAATTTATACAACTGGTAATGGAAAGTTTCCCTCCTTTCATAAGAGAATCAGTTTGGTGAGGAATACTATTTGTCTTTGGGTCATCAGACCCAAAACAGTGGCTGTGAATTTCTGTTGCTCTTCCCACAGTCTATTTCTTTTAAATTTCTGTCATAATGTAATGGGAATTACATTGTGCAGGCTCTGGTCACATGATGCAGTTCCTTTTGCCTTCTCAAATGTAACCATGTGTGGAATCTCCATCATTGTCACTGAAGATTTACTTACCTTTTATGATCATACTGGATTTAAGTTAAGTACCTTGGTAATCGAACAGAATATAATTAGCTAACCATTTACAGGATTACTTAGCCTAAAAACCGACACAGTAAAATACAGTAAGCATGTTTATGTCTGTCCAAATCCCATATTAATAAAGGTGATCAGATTAATCAATTCAAATGCATTTTTGAAAAAATATTCCTGGCATAGAAGATTAGAAATATGCTTAAGCTAAATTTAGAATTCAGGAAAAGCAATCCTACAGCTTACTTTCCACTATTTTCCCTTCAACTAAGCTCTTAAGCTGAATAAATTAAAGTCTCCCAAGATGTTTAAACAGTTTAGTCTATATTAGTATGCTATGGTTCATTATAAAATACAACTGTAAAACCATTGCCAAATTACCCTCTAATACCTGCTTAGTCATAACTGGAAATCTATAGCAAAGGCATGAATGTCCTGCTTATCTATTAATTTTAGCTTCTTATCTATAATTATTCACCTCCCCCTGGGAATCCCTCTTCCTTCACCAAATCTTATTCCTGTCTCTGACACACTGCATCACATTCATGAACCCATCTTCCCAATCTGTCAGGCAAAGTGCTGCTTTCTATTGTCTAATATTCAGTCTAAAATAATCTTGTAACTTTAAGATTTTCTTTCCTTCTTTTAAAAGCTTACCACAGTATGTTTCAAATTATTTTGAAATTAAGAAAAGCAAGGCAATATACCTTTAAAGTTAGACAACACCTCATATGCTCATATGCATATATTTCTTAAAGAAGTAGGACTTTTTCGTTGTTACTCTTTTATCTTAACATGGCTACTGTTGTTACTTTCAGCAAGTACTATAATAATTTGCCCCACTCCACACCCATCTCATCTCTATTTCTACCAGTGTATGGCAGGATAAAACTTCGAAGTATTAATTAATAACAAAATTTTCCTCATCAAGGCCCTCCTTTTCAGGCAGTTTTACTTAAGGATCCAATCTAAGAAAAGAAAGAGATAGAGAGAGAGAACAAAAGTGTAGAAGGCAGAAATATCTGGAAAGATATAGGACAGAGTTTTTCTTAGACTCAATTTTAGAATTCTCTGGACTAGGGAGAAAGAAGAACAGAGATGAGAGAAATAAAATAGAGTGAGCTGGGATCCCACATTCTGCATCCATCCCAAGATTTGAGGGTGATAAAGTGATCCTTGATAGGTTTAGGATCTTTGAACAAAAGGAGGCATGTGGCCTGCTTTCTGTCTAGACACCCAAGAGACAGCAACCCCCACAGAAGCCTAATGTTTATGGTAGTTAGGTGTTAAACACTGTGGGTTGGTCCCCACCCTTGTAAACTCTCTCTTATATCACAGGGGCTAGACGTCTGGAAACTACATTTTCCAATTTCCCTTTTTAGCCTAATTTTAGTTCCAGACTTGCCAGTGGAAGGGACTTGCACAAGATTAAAGGGAGGTGCTGGGACACCTGGATAGCCATATGCAAAAGAATGAAGTTGGACCCCTTCCTTACATCATACACAAAAATTAACTCAAAATGGATCTAAGACCTAATTGTACCTACTAAATCTGTAAAATTATTAGAAGATAATGTAGAGAGTAAATCTTCATGATTTCAGATTTGGCAATAGATTTTCAGATATGATACCCAAAGCACAAGCAGCAAAAGGAATTACAGGTAAATTAGACTTCATCAAAATTAAAAACTCTCATATACCAAAGGGCATTAAGAAAAAGTGCAGAGACAGCCTACGATATAAAAGAAAATATCTGCAAAACAAGGTGCTTGTATCTAGAACACATAAAGAACTATTATAACTCAATAATAAAAAGACAAATGATCCGATTAAAAACTGGGCAAAGCATCTGAACAGACTTTTCTCCAAAGAAGATATACTAATGGCTAATAAGCACAAGAAAAAATGTTCAATATTATTAGACATTAGGGAAATGCAAATCAAAATCACAATGGAATATCACTTCATGCCCACTAAGAAGGCAATAATAAAATTTTTTAAAAAAACAGATAATAAGAACTGTCAGTGATAATGTGGAGAAATTGGAACCTTCATATATTGCTGGTGGGAATGTAAAATGGGGCAGCTGCTTTAAAATCAGCATAGCAATTCTTCAAAAGGTTAGAGTTAGCATATGAACCAGCAATTCCACTCCTAAGTATACATTCAACATGTATAATTCCACACAAAATCTTGTACACAAATGGTCATAGCAACATTATTTACAATAACCAAAAAGTAGAAATAACCCAAATGTTCATTAACTAATGAATGGATAAGTAAAATGTGGTATATTGATACTATGCAGTATATTTAGTAATCAGACCACATGAAATATTGACACATATTACAACAAGAATGAATGAACCATAACACTGAGAACATTATGCTAAGTGATATCTATTACAAATGGCCACTTATTGTAAGATTCTATTTATATGAAATGTCTGGATTAGGCAAACCTATAGAGACAAAAAGCAGATTACTGATTGCCCAGAGCCAGATAGTGTGGTATAAGGGGATTTGGATTGAGGGGTGATGTCTAACGAGAAGGGATTTCTTTTTGGAGGTAATGAAATGTTCTAAAATTTATAGTGGTGATGAATTCACAACTCTGTGAATATACTAAAGGCATAGAATTATATATTTTAAATGATTGGATTATATGGTATATAAATTATATCTCAATAAATCTGTTTATTACAAAATGAAAAGGAAGAAGGAAGGCAGAGGCACATCTTCTCCTGGCTTTGGCTTTGGAGCAGAGTGCCCCATAGGAACAGCACTACAGTTCCTGTACTGTACTGAACTGCACTACAGTTCCTGTTCCTACTACTGTAGGAACTACAGGAACAAACGAGAATAGTTTCAGAGGAATGAGGGATTGCGCAGTTGTGGTTTCCTGCAGCAGCAGTAGCATCTTCCTAAAGTTCCTGAGCACTGACTAACATCATATTATCCCCCTTCCTTTTGTCTCTTTTATCCCTTCCAATAATTTTGTCACTTAACTCCCTTTGTTAAAATCCACTGTGCTTGAAATGCCTAGAGTCGTTTGTTTTCCTAACTAAATTCTGATTCGTAGTATTACTCAGAGAATATCCATCTTCCTGTTCTCTTCCTAATACATTTTTAAATTTTGTCCAGATACCCATCTCTTCACCATGTAGCCAAGTAGAGCAGGAGACAATGAGTGACAGAGTTACTCAGCTTCAGGGTTCAGCCTGATTTTGGTCTAAGAGTAATTCCATTTATCTTTCTAAGAATTGGTTCAGAAATGAGCATGTGACCTAGTTATGACAATGAGACATGAAGGGAGGTTTACCAGAACCTTCTGGGAACACTCTTTATTCTTAAGTATGAATCATGAGAAACCAGCTAGATATAAAAGAGAAATCCCTATTTTCTCCTTACATCTATCAAACAATCAAGACAGGAGTCTGCTTAAGAACAAAGGTGACAGGTCACAGGCAGTGTAGAGAAACACAGAGAACCTGGTTGTTTAATTGCATTACTGAACTGTTGGATCAACACAGCCTGAAACCCACCTTACCTCTTGAATTCTTTTTTATTTTTTTTTACATTTATTTATTTATTTACTTATTTATTTATTTATTTTTGAGATGGAGACTCACTCTGTCGCCCAGGCTGGAGTGCAGTGGCGTGATCTCAGCTCACTGCAACCTCTGCCTCCCAGGTTCAAGTGATTCTCCTGCCTCAGCCTCCTGAGTAGATGGGATTATAGGCACACGACACCATGCCTGCCTAATTTTTGTATTTTTAGTACAGACAGGGTTTCACCATGTTGGCCAGGCTGGTCTCAAACTGCTGACCTCAGGTGATCTGCCCACCTTGGCCTCCCAAAGTGCTGGGATTACAGGCATGAGCCACCGTACCCAGCCACCTCTTGAATTCTTATGCAGTATAAGGTAGTTTCACTTAGGTAATTTAAGATAAGTTTCTTGTTATTCACAGCTGGAAACATGTTAACTGACACCCTGAAATACCATGACACGGCAGTCTCTCTAGGCAGAGAGGGCTTGAGACAACTCCCCAGTTTCCCACAGCTCCAGAGTGGCACAAGACATCATCCAAAAGTTACCCCTAAAAGCTGAGCAATTTAGCTGAGAGGGGGCTGATAGACTTGGAGGGGTCTTGCAGCCATGATTAGGGGATACAGCAGTATAAGCCACACAAAACCAGAAACATTGTAGGAATGTGGACATTATGTTGGATATCACAACAGCAGGATAATGACAACCAGGAACCAGATAATTTCTAGGTCACAGCAAATTCCACACAGGACAGATGATGTCCCAAAACCACACTCTCCCCCTTTGACATTTCAGTGCAACTCAAGGACCCATCATCCCTCAGACCTTGGAAGAATGAAGAATGGACTCTGTTAATTTTCTACCACCAAATAGAATGGAAGCTCAAAATAGAGACTGTTAGATCATGGAAAAATAAAAAGTTATAGACTGAGAAGATCATAGCCCTGGAAGTGTACATCCTAATTATACAGAACTAGGTCTTTGGCCTGGGAGTGGCAGATGATTATTTTGATAATCTTGAGCATCCCCTCTCCCATTCTGTGTTTACCAATCCTGCATCATGGAGGGTCACAATCAGCCTCATTGTATCCTCCTCTGCTGCCTATTCTCATCTGGAATTGTTCAGATTTCAAGCTCAGATCATCTCATAAATGCAAATTATATTGTAATGGGCTCTTGGACACAGCTAAGATCAGACGTCTTACTATATAATTGTGGCCCCCTCAGCCATTCTCCAATGACCCTCACCACCATAGTCGCCTTGCTCAAAAGATGGATATATAGCTAGGTATCTCAGTCTGTTTTGTGTTACTATAAGAGAATACCATAGACTGGGTAGTTTATAGTGAACAGAAATTTATTTCTCAAAGTTCTGGAGGCTGGGAAGTTCAAGATCAAGGACCTGTAAACTGCAAGCTGCCTTCTTGTTACATCACACATGATGAAATGCATCACATGGCAGAAGGACAAAAAGAGGACAGGAGAGAGCAAGACAGAGCAAATCCACTACTGCAATTACAGCATTAGTCCATTCATTAGGGTGGAACACTCATAACCTAAATACCTATTAGAGGCCCCACCTTCCAGTACCATCATAATGGCAATTAAATTTTGACATAAGTTTTGGAGGGAACAAACAAACCTTAGCACTAGGTAAGGGAAACTCAGAGAAATGTCTATAAATTTTGTCCTCCAATCCTATTTTTTCCTTGTGTATCTTTCAAAGTAATACTGTTCCAAATTTGAAGCAAAAAAAATCACATAATTACTAACGGATGATATTCAACTCAAAATTGCCCTAACTTGGAACATGAAAGTACTTATAACTCTGTTCTATAATTAATTTTGTAGAATTTAAGGTACAGTTCTTGAAGCCACCACTACCATTACATAATTCCTTATTTCTTTATTTTCTTCATCCTCATTTGTATTCCAAACTCTTAAAACCAATCTCATTTTCTCAGTGTTGTCATAGATTACCACAAAGAGAGAATGACTGATGCTAACGTAAAAGTCACTTGGTCTCAATTCTGAGATTAGGAAAATTTTTTCATGCTTTTATTCCAGCAGGAAGAGAATTTGCTATGCAAGCAAGAATACTGAGCACAATTGGAAATTAAAGCTAAGTATCAGATTGATGGGTCTCCATCTGATTCATATTGTCACCCAACTATTTAAACAATTTAAACCCATGGACTTGCAGAAAATAGTTTCATCACTATGTTAAAGATATTCTTTAGTTGAGCACTTGATAGCAAATGTAATTCAAATAGTAGAAACAAATCTTAATTTTTAATAAATGTGAAAAAATAAGTCTGTTTACTCTTTGTGACAGCTCTTACAACTTTACAAATATATAAGTAATATTTAGCAGTTATGTACAAACCTATTTCTAAGAAATCTAAGTTAGAATTATTCTTTTTTTGGTCTCCAAATAGTTGAGTTTCTGCCTAAGTCAGTTTGCTAAGAACAAAGCTTTCTTATAATACTTGAAAGTGTTGGGAGTACAGAAAATGATACCCCTAATATAGCACTCAGGAACCCCTGAGACTGTCACAGGCATGTCCCTAACCTTGGCATAATAAACGTCTAAATTGATTGAGACTTTTCTCAGATACTTTTTGGTTTACAAAGGTAATCCTTTTTATTTGCCCTGTTGAGGCACAAGAAGCAGTACCACAAAATACGGCACTTGTCATGCTGAGTTCTTTGAATCAAAGAAAATTGAAAAGCCTCAGAAATAAGCCACGGAACCAGTCTCTCTGACCTTCCCCCAAAGCCCTGTCTCTGATATTCTCTTTCTTTCCCAAAGAACCAGGAGGGATTCTCTCTGGAATTTCCTTATTTGACTAAGAAAGCTTTTTTTTTTTTTTTAATCAAAAGAAAGGCAATTGTCTTAAGACTCTGCCCTAGGAATCTCATGAAATAGC
Source organism: Hylobates moloch (assembly GCF_009828535.3). Taxonomy (NCBI): domain Eukaryota; kingdom Metazoa; phylum Chordata; class Mammalia; order Primates; family Hylobatidae; genus Hylobates; species Hylobates moloch. The sequence continues at coordinate 21,403,653 of NW_026652281.1, forward strand.
TAGGAAAGATTAACCACTGGAGAAGAGTCAGTTTCCACAGAGAAGGGACTGGGAGTCATTCTCACACACTTTTCATCTATGAGAAGTAGCTCCAAGAGATTAACTGGGGGACTCTATCTGCATAAGACAACCTTTGCTCACAATAAAGTTCTGCCCCTCACCTTGCAACCACTTCCTCCAGAGCTCACAGGAACTTTGCCCAAGGCCATTGTTCTTGGGACTCATTCATTTCCCCTGCAAATCATTTACTCCTATACCCTACTCCCCATCTCTCTCTTCCCTATGAAGAAGAGTATATAACCAACTGGACCTCACTGTGTTAGGGTAATCACTGTCCTGTGTTTCTCCCCAGGGCACATTAAATAAATTTTGTATGCCTTTTTCTCCTATTAATCTTCGTTTCATCAGTTTATTTTCAGTGAGTCTTCAGAGGGTGAAGGGGAAACTTGCCCTCTTCTATCCTACAAAGGTTTATTTTTAATATTTCTATAAAATGTTGACTTACAAACTTGCAATTAGACCATGTGATATAAGTTACTATGGTTAAAGAAAAATATATTCATGACACTTGTTAAAGCAGACTTTACTCAAAGCAAGGGAGCCCTTAGCAATAGGTATAGGGACCACAGTAATAGAGTCTCACTGCAAGGGAGAGAGATCAAACTCAACTCTGACTTCAATAAGAACAAGTGGGGATTTATGACCATGAAGCAGGGTTGTGGGGGTGGTCAGTGGATGGAAAATTACTAAAAGAAAATATCAAGGATAAAGGATATCCTTGAGGAAATATCAATAATAAACATCAGGGATAATTATTAACAGGAAACATCAAGGACTATCTCCTTTGGTCAAACAACTTGTAAAAAACTGTGTATGTTAACTTAAAATTATAAACTAAGTTTGTCATCACAGGTTGTTTTTGCTCACCAACTCAATGAGAATTAATCCATTTGAATATCACCTGATCAAGCTCAAATTATTCCAATCTGTGTAAATAGAATGGAGGAAATTTTTTTAACATTAACATTTCTTAACATTTAAAAACACAGCTTGTAAAGATGTATTTAAAGAAAAGGGTCTAACAGATTAATTTTAAAACACAATACCAGGTACAGTTTTAACTTACAGGCACAGATGACTGCAGAGGCTTCCAGGCTTTGGTTAGGGCAGTCATGGGAGCACAGATTTCCCAGAGGATACCAGTGGTTGGTTTGAGCTGGGGGGCACAGATGCAACAGTAGTTTTCTCTCGTGCCTGTTGGGGCAGTGGCAGTAGCATTTCCTCCCTAGGTCAGTTCTGTAGCACAGTTCCCTGGAATCTACTCAATAAAGTGCACCCCACAGACAAGGCTGTAAACCATGAAAGAGGAAGACATAGAATCCAGCAAATGGGAGCTCCAACATCAAAAAAGGAGGTTGTGTTCCCAAGATGACAATGAATGGAATGTCCTGAAACACAGCAGGACAGTAAGACTAGAAAAAGACGAATCCATTGTGGAGTGGAAGGATGGATTCAAAATCCATATTTTCAAGAACTGGAGTTCTTAGATTTTCCTTAAGTGCTTGAATGTATTAAGAGGTTCTTATTTTCATTCTTACTGTCTCCTCCCCTTTAGCTCTATCCATTGTATTGAAACCACCTTTGCAAAGTTTATGACAGTGAGATAAATGTAGCATGGCTAAATCCATCTTGCTTCTAGCTTCATAGGCTGGCTGTCCTCACTCATTCCTGGGTGTAGGCCAAGCAAGGATGATAATAGTCCTTCCCTAAAACTGCCCCCCTCCTTGTCTGGGGACTGAAATTGCCTTTGTAAGACTATCGAAAGGCTATGAGATTAGGATTATAAGGGGAATTTTGCTAAAATGTAGGCGTAGTTAAATGATAACCAGTCATTGTTCCCTATCTTGCTTTTCTATAATCCCTTGCTGCTCAGTTGTCACATGGCCAGAGGCCACAAGATTTGTGACTTCCTCAATTGCCCCTATAGATAACATCACTGTTGTAAAACCTAAGATTGGTCTTTTGAGACGATATTCAGACTTTTGCAATCTGGCAACTAACTGACTCCACCTGGACCTGTGACTCATGATTCACCCAGTCTTGCAGCCCCCACCCAGAGGCTGACTCAGTGCACAAGGACTGTCTTCCACATTCCTATTATTTCATTCCCAACCAATCAACAGCATTCATTCCCTGGCCCCCTGCCTACCAAATTATCCATACAAACCATAGCCTCTGAGTTCTCAATGAGGCTGATCTGAGTAATAAATTCCCATCTTCTGCTTGACTAGTTCTACATTAATTAAACTCTTTCTCTACTGCAATACCACTGTCTCAGTGAGTTGGTTTTATCTGTGGCTGGAGTACAGTGGCGTGATCTTGTCTCACTGCAACCTCCGCCTCCTGGGTTCGAGCAATTCTCCTGCCTCAGCCTCCCAAGTAGCTTGGATTACAGGCATGTACCAACACAGCTGGCTAATTTTTGTATTTTTAGTAGAGACGAGGTTTCGCCATGTTTGCCAGGCTGGTCTTGAACTCCTGACCTCAGGTGATTGCTCACATCAACCTCCCAAAGTGCTAGGATTACAGGTGTGAGCCACTGCACCCAGTCACAATGCAACTTTTAAAAAAATGAAATAATTATTAGCTTTTCTGGAAAAGTTTATCTCTTTTAACCTATGAAAAGTATTAATATTTGTCTTAAAAAAATTACTTTTGCATTTTTTAGAAGAAACAGTGCTTCATTTCCATTATAAAAGGAAATTGTAGAACATTGTGAGACTCACCTGTGAATGATATTTATATAGACATTATAATTTTAACACTGTATATGAATAGAACCAAAGAAGATTAAATGATTGTGCATTTGTGCAGGGTGTATTTGAGTTGGGGGAGGGAGACTGGTTGGGGTTTGAGGAGTGGTTAAGAAAACTAAATTCTATCTTCAATAGTAGGAAGTCAATAGATAATATTCAAAACTGAAAAAGAAAAACAAAACTTAAGTAGCAGAAAAATCTGCTTATTTGAAAATATGGATGTAAATACCAGTAAAAACTGCTTAAACTGTTGGAAATTTTTTACTTTGGAAATGGGAATCAGAAGCTAGAAAGTGCAAAGCTGTAGATTGCTGTTATAAGCTAGCAGAACTCAGCATATTTAAAGTGAATATGTATGACTTTGACAAAAATAAAGATTAAAATTTAAATAAGAACTATGTTTCAATTCTCAAATTACATTATTGTTTTTTATTAGAATTGCATTGAGTTTATAGAAAGATAATTTAAGGAGAACTGACATTTTTCTAATTCTGAATATTTTCCTCCAGAAACATGGTTGACACTTCTTTTCTATTCTCAAAAAAAGTTTATCATTTTCTTGTTATAAGTCCTGTGAATTTTCTGTTATTTTTGCCTGGGCCTGCTATATCATTTTTGCTATTATAATGGCATCCTTTTCCATTATATACATATGATAACTGGCTGTTTCTAGTGTGCAGGAAAGCTCTGTATTTTTCTTGTAACTTGACACCTTACCAAATGCCTATCTCTATCTCCTAATACTTTTTCAACTCATTATCTTCAGTTTTCTAGGTAGAGAATCATATAAATGTACAAATAACTATAATTGTGTATTATAATTTTCTTTTCCAATATATATGACATTTCTTTTATATAGCCTATTGCATTGGTTAGTACTTATTAAATACAGCTTTAATAATCATAATAATTGATTGTATTGCTTCCAACTTGAATAGGAATACTCCTGGTTTTCCCTAACATGAATATTATTTTCTATTGCTATCAGATAGAAGCTTGATTTTCTATTTCTTTCATATCTAGGACTTCCCCTATCTAAACACTCCTTCATACTTTATCATATTTGTATTTCCCTTTATACCAGAATTTAGAATAATCCCTGGCTCAATAAATTTTTTTTAAACAAATAGATCAATAGGTGGAAAAGTCACCTCTAGACAATCACATGCTTTGTCTCTTTTAACCTATGAAAAGCATTAATATTTGTCAAAGTGTTAAATCACTTTTGCATTTTTAGAAGAAACTGTACTTCGTTATTAACTGGATTTTTCAGCCCTTTATTTTAAATGTTTGTATCCGTGTTTATGAGTATGAATTGTAGTGTTGTGTTATCCCTATGTTATCTTTGTCAAATTTGGTTTCAGGATTATGCTAGCTATATTAAATGAATTAAAATTTATGACTCTGTCTCAAAAAAAAAATTCATGTCTTTGCTCTGAAACAGTGCTAAAGTCATAGGAATTAGATATTAAGAGCATTTGTCAAGAAAACAACCTGCCTCCTGGTCTTTCTTTGAGTTCTTCGTAGCTATTCTTCTATTATGTTTCATTGTCCTTTATTATACAAGATGTGTATAAGTGGACTTTCATCATAGAAAGTTAAAACTATACCTAATTGAAAAGACTAAAAATGCAGTCTATCTCTCTCACTCTATCCCACTCATCCCCAGAGTTAACCACAATTAACAATTTAGTACTTTTATTTTCATTATTTTTCCTATGCCCTCACATATTTACATGTAAACAGAACATGCAAGTATATGTGCATTAATACATGTGTAAAGAATAAATAGAACTATTCTGAAACTACTCTTTCACTTATTCCTTGAAAAGCTTTTCACATATATATTATAAATGATATGAAACTATATGTACTTCATCCTTTTTAATAGCTGCATAGTATTCAACATTATGGCTTTACCATACACTCTTTAACTACTCTTCTACTAATGAGTATTTGGATGTTTCCCTCTTTTCACTATCATGAACAAACCTGCCATGATCATCCTTGTAAATAGACCTTTAGGCCCACTGTATGCAAAATATTCTTCAGAATAAGATCATAAATGTGGAATAACTAAGTAAAAAAAAAAGGCAGTTTTAATCTTAATAGATAGTAAAAAAATTTTCGCCAAAAAGATTTTATCATCTTATCCTCCTACCAATAAGGTATCATTGTGTTAATCTATCATATCCTTACTAACCCTGGGTATTATAAAGCTTCTATAATTTTGTTAATCTGATTAGTGAAAATTGATTAAAATGTATCACATTAATTTACATTTATCTGATTACCAATGAGGTTGAATATTTTGTAGGGTTTATTGAACATTTGTATTTCTTTTTATATAAATTGCTTTTTAATATCTATCATTCATTTTTCTATTGGAGGGATTGTTATTTTCCTACTGATGCTAATTGATATTAATCCTTTGCTAATATAATGCAAATATATTTCCAGGCTGAAGCTTGTCTATTACGTTACTATGTCTTTTACATAGTTTCCTTTTAAATTTTATTGTATTTTAATATTTGATTATTTTCCTTTATGGTTTTAATGTTTTATATCTTACTTCAATAGGCTTTCTTTACCCCAAGCTTAGATTTTTTCTGCAGCTATATCTAGTACTTTTATGTTTAGCTTTTTGGGTATGGTTTAAGGCATATGTCTGAATGTATTTCTTTCAAAATGGATAACCAATCACCCCTAACTGTATTGCTTTGAAAATGGATAACCAAGCTTCACCCTAATTTGTAAAGTAATTCATTTTCCTACTTAATTGTTTGCCATTTTTATTATTAATAGTAGCAAGCACTTACATAGTTCTGACCATATTTCAGGCACTCTTCTAAGTGCTTTTTGTATATTAATGTATTTAATCTTCACAACAACCATAAGACGTAGGTAGTATAATGATCCCTCTTTTACACATAAGGAAACCAAGGCACAGAGAGTTTAAGTAACTTCTCCAAGAACGCACAGCTACTGTGTAGCCTAGCTTGAGATCCAGTGCTCTTTACTATACTAAACCCTAATGTGCATACTGCTCCTCCTAGATTCCATCCAATCTTATTAGCCAGTATCTCTGCCTATACCTGTGCAAACCCTATACTTTAATATTTTCAAATTTGTTTTGATTTTTGAAAGACAAGCTTCCCTCATTTTTTGTTCTAGGAGTTTTCCAGGTCACTTGCTATTTTGTCTACCATTTGACCAATAGAATAGCATGTAAGTTTCATAAATAATGATCAGGATTGCATTACATTTCTAAATTAACTTGAGGAGGACTGATATCTCAAAAAAAATTGTCTTCTGTTTAGGAAAGATCTGCATATCTGCATTATTGCATTTTTTTCTATATTTTACAGTTTTCAACATATGAATCTTACAATTGTTAGGGTTTTTTTATTATTATTATAAATAGGTTTTTTCTCTGTTTCATTCTTTAGCATATTACTGATAATATATAGGAAAGCATTGATTTTTTCTATGTTAATTTTGTGTCTGTCATACTGAATTTTACTGATTCTAATAATTTTTTCAGATAATTTCTTGGATTTGCATGGCAATCTTTAGTTTCCAAATAATTATATCTGTGTCTTTTCTTTATAATATTTATGTGTCATGTTATTCTCTTTTGGTCTGTATATTTGCATTGGTTAGAGTTAGGCCCTCTATTACAAGGTTAAATGACAACCGTGCTGGGAGCAAGTTTATCTTGTCTCTAACTTTAGTAGGAATGTTTCTAATGATTTACATCACACATGGGGTTTGTTCTGATTTTATGCTAATCTTTATTAGTTCATTGAAGTTTCCTTCTATTGCTAGCTTACCAACACTTATTGTTTACTTGTTTTTAATCACAAATGATTATTGAATTTTAGCAAATACATTTTTGCCCATATTGAAATGTCATAAATTTTTTTATCTATTTATATAGTAAATTATATTAATGGATTTCCTTGTGTTGAGTCATCCTTGTATTAATAATAGCTACATTTAATGTATTCTTCCTGTGTGCCAGAAATGATGTTAAACATAGTTATTAGGTAAATACACTTGACAAACTGATCCTTTTTCTGTTATGAAAATTTTTTTAATCTATGGTAATAATCCTCATCTTGAAGTCTATTTTGCCTGATATTAACATAGCCACAGAAGTTTTATTCATGGTTACTATTTGTATGGTATATACTTGCTATCGTTTAAATGGGCCCCCAAAAAGCTTGTGTTGGAAACTTAATTACCACTTTAATAGTGTTAAGAGGTAAGACCATTAAGAGGTAATTAGGCCATGAGGGCTCCTCCCTCATAAACGAAACAACGCTGTTATCACAGGAGTGGGTTTGCCATAAACAGGTAAATTTGCATTCCTCCTTTCACTCTTCTGCCATGTGAACAACAGTGTTGCCTCCTCTGTTGGATGCAGTATTCAAGATGCCATCTTGGAGGTGGAGACCAAAACCTCCCAGACACTAAACCTACTGCTGCCCTGACCTTGGACTTCTCAGCCTCCAGAACTGCAATAAATAAATTTTTATTCTTTATAAATTACCCACTCTCAGGGATTCCACAGCACAAAACAGAATGAGCCACAATTTTTTATGTCTTTCCTTTCAACCTAGCTATGTGGTTTTATTTAAAGAGACTTTCTTACAGACAGCTTTTAGTTGGCTCCTGTTTTTATATCCAGTCTAATAATCTCTGCCTCATAATTGTAATATTTAGTACATTTACATTCAGTGTAATTAAATGGTTGACTTTAATTTTACCATCTTGCAGTTCATATTCTATTTGTTCCATCTCATGTTTGTATGTTTGTTTCTTTTATTTGTCCTTTTCTACCTTCTTAAATCAATGAAATATGATTTAGTACTCTATTTTATTGCCTCTATCTCTATTGGGTATTTCTCTCTCCTCCTCCTCCTCCTCCTCCTTTTTCTTCTTCTCTCTCTCTCTTTCTCTCTATCTCTCTCTCTGTGTGTGTATGGATTAGTGATTGCTCTAGGGATTGTAGTATATATTTTTAACTTATCACAGTCTACTTCTAATTAATACCGTAATATTTCACATAGAATATAAGAATCTTCCAACAGTAGAATCCCATTTACCCCACCCAATTTGTAATGCTATTGTCATTTTTACTATTACATATAGTAGAAATGCCACAACACAGTACCCAAGCCACAACACATTGTTATTATTTTTGCTTGAACCAGTCAATTATGTTTTAAAGAAATTTAAAGGTGAGAAAATAAAATTTATTTATATTTGCCCACGTTTACCATGTCCAATGATCTTCATTCCTTCCTATAGTTCTAAGTTTTATCTTCAGCTTGATGAACTTTCTTTAGCATTTCTTTTAGTACCATGGCTATTGTGGACAAATAGTTTCAGTTTACATTAATTAAAATTTTTTTTTTTTACTTTTCAATCTTCATGAATACTTTAAAAGACATACTGCTTTGGTGTTTTTAGATCTGCAGATTGATTTTTTTTTTCACCAAGTTCACTTTTGGTTATTATTTCTTGGAATAGTTCTGATTCATTCTCCTTTTCCTTTTCTTCTGAGACTTCCCTACATATGGGACAACTGATATTATCCCACAAGATTCCGAGGCTCTATCCATGTTTTAAAATATATTTTCTCTTTGTTTTTCCATTTTGTTATCTTCTATCATTGTGTTTTCCAATTCTCTGATCTTTTATTCTGCATTATCCAATCTCCTCTTGAGCCACTGAGGGAAATTATTACTTCTAGTATTTTTAGTTAGGTATTTTTTATACCTTGCTTTTCTCTTTTGAGATTTCCTACCTGTTCATTCATTACATTCATGTTTTCATTTAAATCTTTGAACACGTGTATAAACATTGTTTTAAAAACTGTTCTAACTCCAAAATCTGAGTCATCTCAGGATCTCTTTCTATTTTATTTTTTAAAATCTTTGTTATGGGTCATATTTTCCTGGTTCTTTGCCTCTATAGTAATTTTCTATTGCACATAAAATGTTGCAGATGAACTATTATACAGTTTGGATTATATTGCCTCCCTTTTAAAAGTATAATATTTTGTTCTGGCAGCAACTACACAACTGGCTCATTCTCTTGATCCTTCAGGCTTCATTTTATGGTTTGTTTGGGCTAGCCTATACCCCTTTTTTACTTAAATCCTTAGATATGATCGTAGTCCTCGTTTCTATAGAGTGGTTTCAACTAAATTACTGATGCATATGGTGAAGTCTTTCCATTATAGCTGGGCTAAGACTGCAATATCTCTTAACAGTGCAGATCTCTGGCATTTCCTTTCCTTTGTTAGCTCCTTTGCAGCTTGTACTTTTCAGAATTGTGAGGTCTTGCAGAATCTCGACCTGATGTGCAAAGCCCAGACCAGCTCTCAGCCAAAAAGCTAAGAAGAATATCTACACAGACTTCTGGGACTTTTCTTCTTTACTGCTTCTCCCTCTCTGGAATCCTACCCTGCAAATTCCAGCTTTCTCTAGAGCCATGTGTTTCCATTTCTGCCCCCTCAGCTCAATCAGACTAATGGTCTTCACTTGGTCTCCATTTCTCTGTGCTCCACATTCAGGAAAGTGCTCCCAGATATAAAATGTGGTGCTTACCTCATGTTATTTCTGTCTCTCTAAGACTCTAATCCTACACTGCCAATTTTCCAATGCCTAAAATGGTCACTTTACATATTTCCTTTCATTGTAGTGTGAGGATAAATCCAACAGCAGTTACTCCATTATGGCCTGTAAATAAAGTTGCATAGATAAATCGAATTCATGAGCTTTTTATTCCTTCTGTCTTACTTCATAGATTCCTTAAATGTTTTTTTCTTCTTCTTCTTCTTCTTCTTCTTCTTCTTCTTCTTCTTCTTCTTTTCTTCTTCTTCTTCTTCTTCTTCTTCTTCTTCTTCTTCTTCTTCTTCTTCTTCTTCTTCTTCTTCTTCTTCTTCTTCTTTTCTTCTTCTTCTTCTTCTTCTTCTTCTTCTTCTTCTTCTTCTTC